>NW_028277236.1:0-285944 GCF_059751315.1 Micrasema longulum
TCTCTGAAATCTGGTAGCCTTAGCATCTTTGTGCTGAAAGAAAGTAATCCAGAAGTACATAATATGTACTTCATTGGATTGAGAATAGAGGGAAGTGAATTCTTCACTGACTGGGATTAAATTGATTCGACATGATCAATTCGCCGAAATGATTACAAAACTTTTTAAAAGCCTTGAAATTCTTTTTAGAAGCCACGAGATCTGTATATCCGACAGGACCTATGACAGGGCCACGGATAGTAGCGAGAACCTCCATTCGGTAATCATAGAGAAGGGGAAAGGGACAAGACCACAGGATGTGTTCAGAAGATTGGTTAGGATATCCGCAGCAGCACGTAGGGGAGTCAACAATATTAAAAACAAATAATTTTTGATTAAATTTACCATGACCTGATAAAAGCTTTCTCCAGTGGCAGACCAAAATAAAATTCCTCTATTTAATATGGATTTTGCGTCTCATTTCAAATATAAAGACTTACCTTTGTTCATACTTAACTTCAACGACATCGAGAAAATGGTGTGCACTAGTAAAACTCTTTCAGAGCCAAAACGTTTTCTTAAACGATTTCCAATAACTTTAGCATTCATTTTGGGGAAATCAAGTTTTGAGAACGTGTAAGTTTGCACTTACGAGTTCAAGTTATTTTCTTAACTTTGAAATATTAAAAAATCAAGAGTATTTCAATTAACTGTCATAAAGTGCTTATTTATAATAACGACAATGAGAAAATTCAGTGGCACGGAAAATTGGATATAAACAATGTTTTCTTTCACGAGGTAAAAATTTAGGAATTTAATTGTACTGCGGAGGTGACTGTTACACAGTGTGTAAGGTGATCACTGAAACCAGCCAATGACAGTTCATAAGCTCTATAAATGGCTAGGTTAACGGTTGAGAGTCTGCCAATCAGCTTCAGTTCCTGAAGAATGGAGGCATTGGTGCTTCTGGCTGTCCAGGGTATTCTAAGCATGCCAGCACCACATTTTAACTAACATTAGAACTTCGTTACTCCGTCACTCGTAGTTGTTACGAGTCATATTTTGCGTTTTATTTAGTCTTATTTACAATGTCCAGAATTTGTTTTTAAAAACCACGTACACATATGCCTACCTGTATTACAGAATCAAGAAATTAGTGAATTTTCACTTGCTCGTTACTGTACCTAACATGAATCAGAATGGTGGCCTATTCTCACAAAAAAATCGGGTGTTTAAACCGACTATTTTTTTTGTTCAATGACGTATACATATTTATTTATTTATGATCATATTCCATACATAAAATTACATATCTATACAGTTGTTTTGACTATCTAACTAGGGTTATTTTTCTCGTTCTAAGCTTGTCAAAAAATATATATAGAAAAGTAATAAATACACAAAAACAATTAATTAAGGCAAAAAACATAGTAAAAAACTTTGTAAAAACATAGTAAAAAAAACGTAGTAAAAAATAAAATACACAGTAAAAGACAAAGCAAAAACATGTTTAAAACCCAATAAAATCCGCAATAAAAACTAAATAGATAGTTAAAGACATTGTAAAAAATTTGTGCATAGCAAAAAACATAGTAGTATCGTTATCATCATTTTCCTTTTGCACACCCGTGGTGCATATAGCAATACCCCGGCAATTCAATTGCAGAGAATCCAGATCAATTTTGATACGTAGAAGTTGAGGTGTTCAGGCTTACGCTTCAGGTGCCAGTCCAGGAATAATAAATTATTGCAGTATAGAACCACTATTTAAGTCCTGAAGAATGGAAGGCAAAGGGGCCAAATACAACACTCGATTTCATTTTTACCAACGTATATATTTACATATTAACTTACTTTCTCTTTCTTTATAGTAGATACAAATATTGTTAGTTCTACTTAGTTTTGTTTTTTTGCGTTCTTACGTACTAAAAGTTACACCTTTTGTTTAATTAGTAGGTTGAAAGAAATTACTATTTGGCAATAAGCCTGCAAATTTACAAAAAGTAAATTTAAAAAAAGTTCATAATTCACATCGTTCATCTTTTTGCATTCAATGATGCATAGAACACTGGGTTATATCAATGGTACTATATATCGAATGTTTTTTTGTTATTTGGGACATACGGTGATTAGTTTTATGATTCAGGTACCAGTCTAGGAACAACGAAATATTGCTGAGTAAAACGCTTGATAAACAAATAGTTTACGTTGACTTTTCCAGGAACCGAACCTGGAACCTCAATGCGAGATGGACTTATCTCCTGTAGATTTTCTTTTCAGGGTTTTTACCTGAGAGCAGTTATCGATTAGAAAACAGTAAAGTTATCCAGGATTCTGGTTCTATTTCACACACAAACTGTTCGGAGATTTTGCAGAATAGATCTCCTGTCTGTAATTATTATTCTGTTTTTTTTTTATTTTTGATCCGATGTTTGTCTGGGTAAAAATTAGTTTAGAAACTTTGTGATTGTGTACACAAATGAACCGGAGACGTGAACTTGGCATGAATTTATACATAAATTAATATGTTACTCTGACAACACGTTACAACAGGGCTGTTATTATTCACACCTTTTGCTCCTGACAACTTTGTTGTTACGAAAACTTTAATATTATATAAACATTTTCATACTCTCAAAGCTATATTTACAATATTTTGTTTGCAAACAAAACTTCTACGCAAAGAGCGGTTATTCTTTGTACCGATAAAATCCTTTGCTAATTTTATTAACTGATTTAATTCTATCTCATAATAATTTTAAAGTAGGGTACTTTTTTTCTTGTAGTTTGTACCGATAAAATCCTTTGCTAATTTTATTAATTTATTTAACTCTATTATATAATAAGTAGGGTACATTATTGCTTGTAGCTTCTAATTGAAAATCTCAAATTCAGTATATTAGTTCATTGTGTGTAATTCTAATGGCGGGGTAATTTGAGTAGTTCACAAAATTGACACCAGTAAGCGCTACTGTAACTTTAGACCCATGTAGAGACCTTTATGCTTGTTTGTGTAGATCTATCAAAACTTTGTTTGCGTATTTTTCTCACATTTTTTAACTCATTACGATGCCTTCACTATGTGTTGTACCGCGATACTCTTCAAAAACAACAGGGCATCGTTTTCCTAGCGATGTAAAAAAAAGAGATGTTTGACTCGTAAAAATACGTTGTGTTGGATGCTCGATACCTTCGACCTCGGGACTGTAAAACAAGGCCTGCCCTCTCGCGATACGCGTGTTCGAAGAAAACAGGGAACGTTTGATTTTAGGTAAACTAATTGACGTTATGGTTTTCAGTGTCAATCCTGGAATTAATGAAAGGAGTAAGGACTTACGGTTTCCTCCCTTTGGCACTGGTCCAGAAAGACACCGATAT
Source organism: Micrasema longulum (assembly GCF_059751315.1). Classification (NCBI taxonomy): domain Eukaryota; kingdom Metazoa; phylum Arthropoda; class Insecta; order Trichoptera; family Brachycentridae; genus Micrasema; species Micrasema longulum. Next base: position 3,358 of record NW_028277236.1, read on the forward strand.
CGTTTGCACTGGTCACTTTGCACGTTTTCTTATATGTTGGTGATTCGAAATCACTGTCACGCTCGCGGTACGGTTTTCGTTGTTGTTCGCGGTACGGTTTTTTTTTTGTGTTGTCACGCGTTGCTTTCTTGACTCGCCGTCAGAGAGAAGTAGGTATATTGGGATTCAAAACAAGGACCACCGGAATCAAAGGAAGGAATGGCTTGACACTTGAATAAAAGAAAATAAATCCGAAACATACTCCCCCGCGCTGCGGAATATGACGGCATATTCCCAGTAAATGGTTCTGTTTTGGTTAACGGTTAAAGAAATATGCCGACCGATGTGATGTATGATATGATGAAGGTTTGAATTATACGATTGTCACTACGTGAATATGGATAATAAGTGATGATGGGTGATTATAAACAATGTCTTATAAGGGATGATTATGAATGAGAACCCGATACTCATTCATCCGGAATAGGGCATAACTTTACAAGTGGTCTTTTGATTAAACCACTTGCTGTTTGCACTGATACAATTCGAATTATCCCGTCAGTTCCTGCATACGTCTCGATTACTCGACCTAAACGCCAACGTAAAGGTGGTACTGAGTCATCTTTAATGACGACCATCTGACCGACTTCGATGGGTTTCGAAGGTTGCATCCATTTGGATCTCTGCATCAATGTGGTCAAATATTCACGATGCCAACGTGACCAAAAGTCATTATGCATCTGTTGGATAAGTTGCCACCGGCGCAGCTTGTTGACCGGAGCAGTTACTGAAGCAGGAACTACGGTTAATGGTGTCAACGTCAAAAAGTGCCCCGGTGTCAGAGCTGTTAAATCGTTAGGATCGGAACTCAGGGGACATAATGGCCGCGAGTTTAGTACTGCTTCGATTTGTACTAAGAGTGTATTGAGTTCCTCGTAAGTAAGGATCTGTGCTCCAATAACTCGATATATATGGGTCTTAACGCTTTTAACCCCGGCTTCCCAAAGTCCGCCAAAGTGTGGAGCACTGGGTGGGTTAAATTTGAACTCAACGCGTTCTGCTTCGCTGGCGTCACGCATCAAATTTGACAAGATCTTGTAAGCACCTTTAAAATTAGTGCCGCAATCCGAATGTATGCGGTTACATCTTCCTCTGCGGCTCACAAAACGACGCAGAGCCGCTAAGAAGGCATCCGATGACAAGTCTGAAGCCAACTCAAGGTGTACGGCTTTGGTTGCAAAACAAACAAAAAGGCATAGATAAGCCTTCGTGGTACGAGCACCTCGATATCTATGCATCGTGATGTTAAACGGGCCTGCGTAGTCAACGCCAACAGTTAGAAACGGTTTAAGTTGTGTGACTCGCAGCCGTGGCAAATCAGCCATTTTGGGTTGCAATGACTGAGGATTGGCCCGGAAGCACTTGAAGCATTTCGATAAGATGTGCCGAATAGCACGTTTTGCAGATAAAATCCAAAAATTTTGAATAACCAGATATTGTACCGACTGTAAACCTGAATGCAGATTCTCGCTGTGCACGCACTGAATTATAAGATCAGTCAATCTATGTTTTCGAGGCAATAAAGCTGGGTGTTTTGCGTCGTATGATAAATCTGAAGATTTTAGTCTCCCACCGACCCGTAATATACCTTCACTGTCAATAAAGGGATTTAATTTTCTCATTGATTTCGGTAAATCTTTTCCCAGTTTCAGATTCTGAATTTCCCCAATGAAGGCGGTGTTTTGAACAGATTTTACAAGATACATCAAAGCCTTATGCATTTCCTGATCTGTAGGTTGACGAAGTGCTTTATCTTTTATAAGGGAAGAATTTATGAAACGTAATTTGTATACTACGATACGTTGTATTTTTCTAAGTGAAGAATAACGTGTGATTAGCACTTCTAATGGACGCTGACATGAGTCGTTAACAAGTACGTTAGGTCGTTTTTCTAATTCAATATTTCTTGCTACGTCATTAGATTTACCAATTATCAAATTCGGCCAATCGTTAAGTTCCAATTTCAGCCATGAGGGGCCCATCCACCAAAGTGAATGATGTATCAGGTCATCGGGCAACAAGCCTCGACTAGCACAATCAGCTGGGTTTTGACTGGTAGGCACGTGCCTCCATTCAGCACACGGCAGCTTACGTTGAATGTTGGAAATTCGATTTCCAACAAAAACCTTATATCGGGTTGATTGTGATTGAATCCAAGATAATACGATAGTTGAATCTGACCATGCATATACTTTTGTTATATTGCTGATTTCTGAATGTGTTTTAAGAATGTAATGCGTGAGATTAGCTAATAATGAAGCTGCACTGAGTTCTAAACGCGGTAACGTCATGCGCTTTACGGGTGATACTCGAGATTTGGCGCATACAAGTGCCACCTGGTGATGATGATTGGCTGTCGAACTGCGTAAGTAAACAACTGCGGCATAACCAGATTCACTGGCATCACAGAATCCATGAACTTGATATTCATGAGATCCGTTGTTAGTTATACGTCGGTTTACTTTAATTTGTGTAAGATTAGGTAATTGCGTAGTGTACCTTACCCATAGGTTATGTATGTCACTTGGGACGGGGTTATCCCAAGAGACCCCGAGCAGCCAAAGTCGTTGTATTAATAACTTGGCCAAGAATGTTAGAGGCGATAAAAATCCTAGGGGGTCGAATATACGGGCTAGCTCTGAAAGCATAGTTCTTTTTGTGCATGATCGGTTAAGCGGATTGATGTGATAAATAAATTGATCTTCTGCAGAATTCCATTCAAGTCCTAAAATTTTGATAAAATCACGATTAGAATCGAATTGTAGTGACGAAGCTCTGTGTTCTTCGGGTATAGCATTCAGAAACTGTGGTTCATTACTTGACCATTTTCTCAACTCAAATCCTCCAGAAGACATGATACCGTTTAATTGTGTCTGGAGACTCCGAGCTGATTCTAGCGAATCACAGCCCGATACTACGTCATCAACATACAGGTCTCTCATTATTACGCTAGATGCAAGGGGAAACGAATTTCTCTCATCTTGTGCTAATTGATGCATAGTTCTAATAGCAAGAAAAGGAGCCGAAGAAATTCCAAAAACAATTCGGTTGAGTCGATATTCTCGAAAGGGTTCATTAGAAGAGCAACGGAATAGAATACGTTGATAATCTTGATGACCTTTAGTCATTTTTATTTGGCGATACATTTGACGTATGTCCGCCGTAAAGACGATTGCATGAAGACGAAATCTCAAAAGAATTTCTACGATATCTGTTTGTAGTTTACACCCTGTCAACAAGGTGTTGTTTAATGAAGAACCTCGCTCATCCTTGGCCGAAGCATCAAAAACGACGCGAAGTTTAGTCGTAAGACTTTCGGGTTTCACGACTGCGTGGTGAGGAATATAATATGCAGATGAGGATTGACATTCACCGGGAGGAATGGGCTCCATATGATTGCTTGATAAATATTCCATGATATGATCATTGTATTCCTTATAAAAAATATGATTTTTTAATAGGCGCTTTTCAAGATGATAGAATCGCCGCAGGGCAATTGAATAAGAATTGACGAACGATGGTGTCTCTGAATTGCGGAAAGGTAAATTCACTACATAACGCCCATCGGACTCTCTGGAGTGAGTGTTCTGGTACATCTCTTCACATCGTTGATCGTCCATAGAGAAATTTGATGACTCAATGTTAGGTATGTTTTCGATCTCCCAAAGTTGTTGCACAGCACAATCCAGTCGGGTGTCATCAATTACAGACAATGAATGTGACAGTAAATTGATTTGATTGCTCGAGTTAGCAGACAAGACTCTTCCCATCAAAATCCAACCGAATACGGTATTTACGGCTGTCGGAACCACTTCATCTCCTTCTAATTTGCCTGAAAGAAGAAACTTGGGAAACAACTCACCGCCTATTAAAATATCAATGGGACGAGGTTGGTTATAACGATTATCAGCTAACACAATATTTGATAGGTGACGATATTGACTAGTGATTTGGTGGGTTGGCATGTCACCGCAAATACGCTCTAGTGTGACAGCTTCGGTAAAATATACTGGATCTGGTTTACCCACTGGACGTAGTTCAATGCTTACTTTATGAGAAGATGTAGTAGGTACCTGACCAATGCCTGACATTGGGGTATCTACCTTACACCGTTTTAAACCTAATCTGTTTACGCAGCGATTTGAAATTATGTTGATTTGACTACCAGGATCGAGTAAAATACGAACGACTTGATAGTTGCCATAATAATCCCTTACTTCAACTTCAGCTGTCGCTAAGAGGACAAAAGAAGGTGTAGGGCGTGATGCCGAATGCATATTGCTAAGAGTAGTAGCTGGAATGATATAATTATTTTTAGAAGTGGAAGCGATAACTTCTGGTGAATTATGAACTTCAGAGACGTTTGAAGAACACAAGTTTGTATTATGACGAGAATTGCATTTTTTGCAATTGAAAGTTGATTTGCAATTTGATAAGTTATGATTTGATCTCAGGCAGTTTACGCACAGTTTTAGTTGCTTAACGACATTCCAACGTTCTTTCGTGGGTTTCTCCTTAAACCGTTCGCATGAATATATAAAGTGATTTTCCGAACACAAAGGACACGTTTGTGTATTCGCCAATAAGGTTGATGAGGATTTCGGTTTGTTAAACGGAGTCTTCTTGGCAATGACGTCAGGAGAACGATCTCTGGAAAGACGTGATCTCTCCAAAGCCTGACATCTTTCTACAAGAAACTCTTGTAATGTTGAAAAAACTGGAAAATCTACCCCTTTAATGGATAATTCAAATGCTTCGCGTGAATTTATATCGAGTTTAGTCAAAAGAGTGTGAAAGAGAATAAAATCCCAGTCAGATGTCGGAAGTCCTAATCCCTTTAGGATATAAATATTTTCCATAAAAATGTCTAGAATTTTTCTCAACGCCTGAGGAGTATTAGTAGTATTTGTTTTTGATATAAAATCTCTTCCCAACATAAAAATGCAAGATGTCGTTTATTATTATATCGCGCTACTAACGCATCAAATGCGTCACGATAATTATTAGCCGTGATTGGATATGCTCGCATAATGTTTACAGGCTCCCCTGATAGTGACGATATTAAATATTGGAACTTTTCCACGTTCGATAAGTCGTTTCTACTGTGCACTAGACTTAAAAATAAATCATAAAACGCAGGAAACTCTTTTATTTGACCTGTAAATAAAGGTAATTTTATTAATGGCAATTTTGCGTAGTGCTTCTTTTCACACGTTTCGGACTGGACTTCTTTCTTCAATGGTGGTAAAACCAGTCGCTTGATGCTGAAAATCTCACACACGATTTCATCCATTTGTTCCTGAATCTCATTGTTCTCCCTTACGGCAGCTTCATCTTCAGAAATTTTGGACAAAATCTTTATTTGCGTTTCGTTAAACATATCCATTATAGGATCTAGCCGCTCGCACCACGATAAAAAACGTGGAATGTTTTCTGGATCGGACATAGCGTTTTTTCCCGATCGTAAAGCATCCTTCAATCTTTTTAGCGCGTGATTTCGCCTAGTTGTATAAACATTTACGCTAACACTCATGATTCTAAGTTAAAATAAGTGAAAATGATTTAAAAGTTGCTAATGCTAAATGCTACTGCTAAAAATTATTGTTTGCTTTGCGGGACAGTACACGCGCTTATTATTGACGCGCGAAGAAGGTAGTTTAAAAGTTTTAATGCAAATAAAAAAGAGTATGACGAAAAGGCTCACAGAGATTTATGTAAATGAATGTTGTTAATGTTTTTATGATGATTATAGGTTAATAATATATTATATATAAATATAAATTAATGATATGTTATGATACGATGAGAATTTAATCGTTAACCAATGCAGGTTTATTTTCATCGACAACGTGTCGCGAAAGGGCAAAATGTCCGAATATATTAATTATCCGGTTCGCAAGATAGACCAAATGTTGGATGCTCGATACCTTCGACCTCGGGACTGTAAAACAAGGCCTGCCCTTTCACGATACGCGTGTTCGAAGAAAACAGGGAACGTTTGATTTTAGGTAAACTAATTGACGTTATGGTTTTTCGTGTCAATCCTGGAATTAATGAAAGGAGTAAGGACTTACGGTTTCCTCCCTTTGGCACTGGTCCAGAAAGACACCGTTATCGTTTGCACTGGTCACTTTGCACGTTTTTGTATGTTGGTGATTCGAAATCACTGTCACGCTCGCGGTACGGTTTTCGTTGTTGATCGCGGTACGGTTTTTTGGTTGTCACGCGTTGCTTTCTTGACTCGCCGTCAGGGAGAAGTAGGTATATTGGGATTCAAAACAAGGACCACCGGAATCAAAGGAAGGAATGGCTTGACACTTGAATAAAAGAAAATGAATCCGAAACACGCTGAGTTAAATTTAAACCGACACCTTATTCAAGAGTGTGTTAAAATCACTTCATAAAGTCTGATAATGTGATGTGATTCAGTAAGTAAGACCGTTTACATACTGATCTGGTGCCTTTGCCAGCGATGATTCACATCTTCCTTAAATTAAATCGCCTTCTAGTTTAATGGCCAACTTAACAAAATATGTCAAGTTCTTTGTCGTTTCGCTATTAACTTGTGCTCGAAAGAAGCAGCATTCTTCATTTTAAGACACAACTAAACCTACCAAAAAAATATTCCTTCGCCATATTATATCCTTTCCTGTGAACTGCTGTATACATTTTCATTCCTTCCCGCTCTTTGTAAACTTGAACAAAAATCCGTTGATATAAACGATATCAATTTGTGGCATAAAAGTTGCCTCCTATATGCTTCGAAATGATTCATCTGGAGGCCAAGCAATACCCACTATTTATATTTCATGTTTATCTTCAGATTCTTTATCTTCATCTTTATCTTCTAATGAAATTATCAATTTCCATAAAGTTATCATTGCGGTCATAGACAGCCAATCTGGAAATGTATTTATTCATTTTTTTGACGGACTTATGCAGTTCATTCGATGGTCAATACATTTTTTAAATAATAAATACAGGCACTAATAAAATAAAATACAATTAAATAAAATTAAAGCTAGGACAGAAAAATTAAAAATTACTAGCCCAAAACAAGGCCCGGTCTATCTTAGTGATTTTTTAATATATAAAGACTTAAACTAAAAAAGTCCAGATCTTATCTCAAGTTTACAATACGACACAATCGGCACATTGGTGCAAGCCATAGTTGGTGCTGTGTTGATCGAGGAACTGCACATTATTATTTCGCAACCGGTGGATTGGAACATTGAATGCCACTTGTTCCAGTAACGATGGTACATCAATTAAACCATTCACTAAATTAAACATAAATATGGAGTCAATGTTATTTCTACGTTTTTATAGACTAGAGATTTTTGACATTGACTCCACTTCTCCGTAAGTGTAGTCTCCCTTCTCGATGCCAATCATTTATGATACTTTAACAATTATAAGTAATGGGTTCATTATAAACAAGCAATTTCAAGTAAAGCACCTGCAATTATTACAAATACAACACGATTAATTATTTATTAAATAGAAATATAAGAAAAAGGTTATGTTCCAATCCCTTAGCTTACCTTTCGATTAGAGCTTCCTTTTTGCCAGCACATTTTGCATTACTATTCTTTAATTTTTATTTAAAACTCATAAATAGTCCAGCTCCCGTATTTATGGACCATTTTTAATAAAATTAATAAATATTTAAAAAAATAGCACACAACACAACCGTAAACGATATTTGACAGGTCTACATCTACTCCAGCGCTCCAAGCGGGAACAATTAGCGTGCCTGTAGGCCATTGTCAAATCTAGAGAAAACTATCGTGGAATAAGCTTGTCAGGATATATGGGTATGCAGATACTTTAGATATTTTGTTTTTGCCAATCGACACACCTACACCTTTTACAACTTACTCTAAGACTTATTCCAACATACAAATAAGCAATACTTACATGCGCATACTGCGATAGAATGTTTGTGGTGAATTAAGTAAACTTTTTTTGAATCTGCACGCACGCACATTAAAATAATTTAATAAAGTAAATTAAAATCCTTCAATGATTCAGCAAAAGTTAAAAAAACCTGTTTACATATGATTTAATACCGTAAGAAACAATCTTGACAAAAAAACTTTAAATCAAGTATACTTCTCAATGTGTCAAACAATTATAGATTACGGAATAATTGCATGGGGTGGAGCCAGCAAAAGTGATATGCGTACCTTGGAAATAGCGCAAAAGAAAAAGTAGCAAATAGTTTGGAAATAGAACAAAAAAAAACAATACCTAAATAAACAATATTTCTTGTAGTCCTCTTCTGTCTAGCTTCGAAAACATTGATATCAAATTACCGCCCTTGTAAGGAAAAAAAGACGTGATTTATTAAGTCCACGTGTAGTATTTAGTAAACATGATAAAAATAAAATATGAATTGATTTATTAGTTACGTAAAACTTGACGAAAAAGCTTATTTGCTTTGAAACCGGCCGGTGGAGAAAAAAAAAAAAGTAAGTGGTTAAAAACAAAGTTGTTTTATTTATTTTATTATAATGAATAACCACAAAGTTAGTGCTTCAAATATAAACTTTACAAAAGTATGTACTCAAGGTTCTTCTCGGGTTCTTATCAGAACACCCACAACGGAAGTGTTTTTTTTTTAATTATAATTTTTTTTTTTTTTTCTCTTTTTACAATATACGTAAGAGGTAAAACAGAGTATTTAAAAAATAAAAGATAATTGCACAGCAATGATATACATATTAAAAGTAAAAATAGTCAAACAAAATCCCACAAAGACATGGCCTGTTCGTGGGTATACAAGAAAATGTTAATGAATTTTTGTTCGAACGAGTAGATGTTCTGGACGTCAGGCAAATGACGCTAGGGCATTCTTCTTTCCCACACACTAAAAAAGAGGGAGTAAATATAATATAATCTATGAAACAAGATAAAAAAAGAGACAACTATTCTTGCCACCTAAAATGACACTTTGAAACAACAATGAAAATGAACATCGTTTGGTCAGAGGAGTTACATGTAACTTGCTCTCAAAATTTACAACACTATTCCTCTTGATAAAAGATTAAATACAAATAAACATAAATTCAAATTATTTGTTAAAAAATGGCTTCTGGGTTTGGGTCCTGAGAACTTCTTTAAGATGATTACCCCACCAAAACGGTATATCTATTTGAAATTGGAATTATTGTTGCATGTCTGCTATTTATAATTTATATAAAGTGTTGTTTATTATATTGTATTTATTTATATTTATTTATTATATTTTATTTTTTGTCGGCCTCGTGGTGTAATGATCAGAGCGTTTACCTACCATGCAAGAGGTCTTAGGTTTGATTTCCGATATGGTTGACGATATGGTGTTTTCACAGTAAAATATTTCATAGTCCCTGGATTGGTACCTAAAGCGTAATACTGATCATCTTACCTTCATGTAACAAAAATTATCAAGATACGCTGCAATTGGTGTACCAATGCAGTGCCCTGTGCACCATTAGGTGCGGATAGAGAATAATGATGATGATCACGATTAAATTATATTTAATTATTAAATACTAAAACATGATTTAAAACAAAATTCTCTTTTAACTTTTTAGGATATTTAATTTCTCTAACATAAATTAATCCTGGTATACAGACCATACTCTATTACCACGCTCATTCTCTGGTTCTACGATAGTACTTGATTGGTCATAAGTGGTCATAACATACAATTAATTTTACAAACCGTAATAATTTGACATTACGTAAAATTAAAATTATATTTAAAATCGCGATGGGGACTGAGAACAACTCTTTGCAAATAATTTCAGGTGTCTCTCAAGACATGAAATAAAATCACAACTATAAAATCTCAACTATAAAATCTATTTATAGGATTGCTGGTCAATAAAGCTGCGATATTACGCTCGCTTGTAAGATAAAATATTTATTTTTATCACTTGTCGTTTTATTAAAAATTTAGCGCCATGAAGTCATATGAGTGCTAATAAACTAGCAAAAATAAGTACCGACTTGGAGAAGAAAGGAAAGGCCTATTATTTTAAAATTCCATCATATACCTCATTAATTTTTTTATGAAACCGTTGCGTTGTAATAAATATTTATTTAATTTTTATTTATAATATTCTAACCCAAATATTTAAGTTTTGGGAGCCATTTTTAACGAGTTCTGCGTAACTCACTATTAGAAAATATGAATTGAGTTAAGGTAAATTTAAGTACGTAACTTTTATTTTCGTTTGTGTTTTTAATTAATTTAAAAAAAAATAAAATCAATTTATGTCTTAGTGGCAAACTCTGTGTTCACAAAAACCAGTCTTTAAAAAATATATTTTACCCGTACATAGGATTCATTGAATCAATTATTAACGTCAATTCATTTTAACTATATAATATAAATAAAATTTAACAAACGAATAATTTTAAATCAACAACACTATTCAAGTCAACAAACTAAAATCAATAAACACGAATCTAACGCCAAGATATCTTGTTCTGCAAATATTTTTCGACTCTTTGATTTTTTTGTTTCCAAAACTTAAATTTTAAGAAGCAACTTTGTTGTAGAATTGTATGCAGTTTTAGCCAGATTTTTTTTTTGCAGTCTAGTAGAGGGCACAACTAGCATATCTTTTTTTCTTCTGTTGAACCTGTGGAAATCTCCGTTCCTCTTTAAATCATCAATATTTTTATGCACATAGATTAAGTTCATAAATATATTGATATGTGACTGTCTACATATTGATTTCTTTAAAATTATCTTTCAGCAATTCTTTGAGATTCAAATTGTAAATTGCTCAAATATCTCTCTTCTGCATCACAAAAACAGAATTAATATCTGCAGCATTTCCCCACAGCAGTATACCGTAAGACAAAACGCTGTGAAAGTAACTGGAATAGACCAACCTAGCTGTTTCTACATCAGTAAGATGTCGAATCTTTTTAGCAGCGTAGGCTGCAGAACTAAGTCTGTTCAATAATCCAGCTATATTTGAACCCCATTGAAGATTAGAATCCATGCCCAAACATACAGTAGTATCCACAAGATCTAATTTTTAAAAAAACGTTTACAAAGATACAGCTTCCCAACAACAATCCGCTCACGTTTCACATCGGAAGATGTGATTGGCAGTGCCAACATACAAATAAAAATTGAAGAGCGATTTTTCAAAGCAGCCTTATTAAAAAAATATCATTCAGAAAAAATAAATTATTTGCGTTTTGTCCGTTTTTATCAGATCAATGATTTTTCTATGATATTCCAAAACAATTTTAGAGTCAAATCACGAAATCAAATTACTTAAATAAGCTTTGATTATTTGCCATCATCAACATTAATACTTTGAAATTCATAAATTTTGATGAAATATTGCGTTTAACTAACTAAATAACTCTTTGGAATACGAACTTTGCTAAATATAAAGTAATAAGTTTAATTAAAATGCACTGTTTCTAATTTATCCAAAGTACCCATATTAAAATAACCCGCATAAACACAAATATTTTTATTTTTACTTTTCCTTTGTGTTTTGACATGCAGGTAGTGGTTGATGTTTGGCATTATTTACACACGCTCCTGAGCAGAGCATGTGTACATTACCAGATGCTTCCAGGAGATACCATTTCCTCCTACGTCAATCTCGCATCCCTAAGTTCCGCTAAAAAATCGTCAATCACGGCCTTCCAGGACAGAGGGGAAAGAACCCGCAGGTGTGAAGATGAGGCAACTCGGGTTGAGTTTCTGCGGCACGTGACCAAACCAACTTACATAATTTTACATAATTCTGTTAAAATACAAAATTTTTTTTTTTTCTTTTTTTAAAACATTTTTCTACAAATACAGTTTGTTTTTAGCGATCATGGCTCGATACGCAAGTATTAACATAATATAAGGTAAAACACTATATTCTTTTTTTAAAAGTAGGCATCTTAATGTGTGTTGCCTTAGTAAACACTTTTTGCGACAACTTTTATTCATATCAAAACATAAAATGATAAATAAATTGCAATATTTTAAACATGCTTAAATCTTTGTAGACTAAAACTGTAATTTAGTGTCTTAGAATTTTATCAAATAAAACAATATGTCAACAGAGACGAAGAAAATAACATTGAATTCTGTCTCTGAACCTAATACAACGAAATGTTGAGCTAAGTAAAAATCTATGCATTGAAAAGATCTATAGATTTAGATAAAATGCTTAGATAAGGGGGGTAGAGTTGTGTATTTTTAGTCTGCACCCCCAAAAATAATTTTTAGCAAAGTTAATAAAATTTGCTGTTTTTTTTCCATACATTGAAATCTAACACGACTGGCCCCTCAAATGACTTTTTGTAAGAAGAAGTACAATTATCTATACAATATTATATCTAATACACATTGAATAATAAAATAGAATAACAGAGGCATGGTTAAAAATCTGTATACAATACACGTTCTTCTACCAAATTGAAGTAAAGTTTTTCTTGGTTCTTCTAAGGATAAACCATATAATAAATTTATTTCTCCGCCTGATTCAGAGTTGCGCCAACTTTTTTGCAGTGTTAGTACAATTTGTACTCGCTGGCGGTAAAGTGTCTGTTATACGCCTACGTAATAATATAATTTCACATTTACCTGGTTATTTTTCTCACCATGATTTAGTTACGAAGCTCAAAATCTAATTAATTTTAAATTAACCAGTATCCCAGGCATGATTTATTGAATTGCGGAGTCTTTATTTTGATTAACGGGGTCAAAACAAATTCTCTATCCCCAATAAAAAAACTGAGATAATTAAATCCCACTAGCGACTAGTACTTGCAAAGTATTCTTTTCAAATCGTTTTTCTAAAAATTTGATCTCAAATTATACCCTTTTTATGTTTATATATTTGATTAAAATAAGGTAAACTGTGTAAGAAATAAAATGTTATTCTAATAGCTTCGTTTCATTAGTTAACACATTAGGAAATAAATAATATTATTTATTATTATAAATAAGATTAATTACGATTTAAGAAATATATCAAAATGGTTAAAAGTGAATAAGTTAAAATAAAATATTGCAAAGACAAAATTCATGAATATTGGGAGAAAAAATAGACCCCAAGGATTAAAATTGATAACTTTATTACAAATTCTGTGGATAAAATGAAGTATCTCGGAGTTAACATTGATATATATTCGGATTTCAATGCGCATTCTTGATATGTAACAATTTTATTTTTTTTAAATGTTTTTGGGAAGATGACGATATAAAAGTTTTCTTGTCTAGAAAACAATCATATGTCCACATATAAATTACTTTTTTCCGTTTTTTTTTTTTTGTGAGGGAAAAATTAAAAATATACAAATTCTGATTATACTCGAAAGAAATATGTATTCTAATGTAGAAAAAACGCAAAATGAAATTGGCTTGCTCACAGTCAAGCAGCAAATAAAATAAAATAAAAAGTTAACCAACAATGTCATACATCAATCAAGGGATAAAAAAAATACACAACCAATGAGGAGAAAAACAGAATCTCAATACTTATTATATAAGGGATTTAAGCTGTACAATGAGTCACCTCAAGATAAAGAAGAAACAAAACGAAACGAATTATTTAAAACTAATTTGAAAAATTGGGTTTTTGAGAAATTTTGAAAAAAAAAAGGAAGGGTAATAAAAGTTTATATAGGCTTTAAGGATGTTGTGAACTAACTAAGTAAAGCATAAATAATTAAATAACTTTATTAGTAAAGAATAATACATAACAAAAATAATATTAGGAGTATTTATCCACCGGCATGTAGTGTTAAACATCTAAGCAAAACAAAGGTAAGAAATTCCAAATTTTACTTCCGTTTATAAACATAAATATGTTAATATATGCTTTGTAAAACGTGCGTTGATTCTCACATATCTTTAATCAGGGCGGAGATTGGTTGGTTGGAAGAAATTGCCATTTGGCAATAAGCCCGCCAATGTACAAATAACATTATGCACAAAAAGTTAAATAAATAAATATCAACAAAGCTACTATCAAGGTTAACCATTTGCACATAATTTTTTATTTTTAGAAGTCGTAAAAGAAACTACGAAGTAATTTTGTTATCACAAATAAAAAACTTTGTTTTAAGTGTTAAATGTATTTATTTATTTGTTAATTTATTCATTTAAAAATTCATCTTAAAATAAAAATAACGTATCTTTAAATCTATAAAGCCAAGAGCCCTGTGTTGAGTAAGAATACAACATAATAGAAAGTGAAAGCATGCATATAATGAAAAAAAGACTATAAATAAAAATTATAACATAAACATAAATTTTAATGAACACCTGGACAACACGTTTGTAGCAGGGGCGAATGCTCCTTATAATCGATTACATGCAGCTTACCATATTTTTTTGACATCGTAAGTAATGTTTTATAATACTGTAGTATTATTAGGAAAAAACACATCACCAAAAAAATATATGACTTTTCTTGGGTAAGTAAATTTATATATTCCTTTATTCCATACAGCGCGCCTCCAGTTGCGCCTCTATTGGCCAAAATTATCACTACTAGATTACACGAGATTACTCTGCTCACTTTAAAATCACTAATTCAAATACGTCTTTAACCTAAAACTTTAGAATCTCGTTCGAAAAATTACTCTTGCGATTACAGTAAAATCTTGCAGCTTTCATTAATGCAATTTAGTCTTTAAATACTTTTTCATAAGGGCTAGTATTCTTTAAAATACATCAATTTGACTTACGAAAGTCTAAAAGAGGTGACAATATACGCACTCGTTGTGTGTGAGAAAGAGATAACGAATATATTTCGTACGTCTTAACACGAAAGTTACAATAATAAGTAATTGACAGTAATTGATCATACTTATGTTTCGGTGGTTTGAAAGTAAATTTGCTTTAAAATTATTGATATATTGATAGTTTAATCGAAACGAATTGATATTTTAATCCATAATATAGTATAAATCCTTTAGTGGGTTTTAAAAAAACAAAGATTCGCTAATTGTTTTTTGATTGTAATTCGTTTTTGTGCATACGATGACAGTTGAATATTGTAGGTTATTCTTCAGTATCCATTTAAACATTAAAAATTTAGTTAGAGTTATGATAAAAACGTTACTAGTGTATAGTGTTATGATATGAAGAATTATAACATGTATAACTTATGTCGTTTTGTGAATACTAATGTGATATAAAAGTCGATGAAACAATGATTCTTAAAACGTAATTTATGTTTTGTTTGGTGAACTATCGTACTCGGTAAGGTAAGAAATACTTTAAAATTATTGAATTATTATCATTTATTAGGAAATAGTGTTTTATTTCAAGACAAGTTATAATAGTCTGACTTAACTGAAGATGCACTGGTGCGCTAATGAATTATTTAGTTTATTAATTACTTTTTCGACGCTTAGCCGAAAACGCGAAATAGCTGCGCGGTTAAGTCGTTGATTTCTAATATGAAGGCGGGCCGAGGGGTACGAGTCCACAGGGGTTTCAATTTTTTTTTTGCAATTATGTTTTTTTAAATTGTATTTTTTAAATCAAATGTTTGTGCTACATTAGAAAATGTTTTTACTGAAAATATTAGCCGCTGGAGCCATTTGTTAGGAATTATTTATTAAATATAAAATAGACTTGTTTTTCATATGCCATACTACCGCTATGGACATTTTATCAGAATTTTCATAGCTTACCAATTTAAAAACTCACCGCTCGCCACTGGTTTGTAGTATATCAATCTATGCAATGCCTTGCGTCTAGCAGCAATCTTCTGCAGTGGGATCATCCCTTAGACAAAATCCAAACATGTACACGTCTCCTGAAAAAGCCCTTCCGTTTTGGAGAACTTTACATGTTTATCCAGGACATTGAAAACTCATAGCGGAATCATTTCACCTACCAGGCAACTTTATACTTTAAACAATATTTTGAGTATGTGTTTGTAGACAGGCTGGTTTTCCTTTTCTGTTGCAACAAATTTAGATCAAAATGACTACCTAGGGAGGAAACACAGCCTATTTTCCAACATTGTGACGTACTCAAAACATTGTTGACATATAATGACGTTAAAAAGAAATATACTTTACCAACCACCAACAATATTTTTAATTTGTCAAAATTGTTGTTGACAAGGACTGGATTCAACTCCCCGGGGAGCTGTTTATATTAACATATTACAACAGAGATGAAGAACATTTAAGAGAAGATAATATAGAAGTCTAGGCATCTACGTCAATGGCCACTAAAACCAGCCATTGACAGGTCATAAGCCCTGTAGATGCCTAGACTTATATATAACCTACTTTTAAATGTTCTTCATCTCTGTTATAATATGTTAATATAAACAGCTTCCCAGGGAGTTGAATCCAGTCCTTGTCTACAAAAATTTGGACAAACTCAAAATATTGTTGATAAATCCACCTGTTCCATGAAGAAGTACAGACATTGAAAAAATAACATTTTCAGGCGTTGCCTAGTATGTAGGTGATATAATATAATAAGAAGAGCGAATCACTCGGGTATCGGTATGGTTTTTTTAATATAACTCTTAACACTGATTTTTTTGATTTTTTCACTATCCCTGACTTGCACCTGAAGCGCAAGACTGATCACTTTAGCTTAGCGCAACATTTGATTAAGTTACGCCACATATAATGTTCCAGTACAGTGCCGTGTGCAAAACTAGGCGCGGAAAGGGAAATAATTATGAAAACGAAATAAAATGTAGACAGATGGGTCTAACGATTTGTATATATTTCGGTATTTATTTTAGAGTAAATAAAAGTAAAAGGTTTAGTTAATAAAAAGCACAAAGATAATGTTTTAGTAGTTTATTGTAGAAAATATTCACATTAATATTTTTTGGTATTTTAATATTATATACACAACTAAATCTACAAAACCAGTAAATCACCAATACAATATTATGCTTATATTATGATGAATTTGCATTTACAAATGTATGACAATAAATAAACAATAAACACCTACATGAGATATGATGGATATGTTTTTGTGTTTTTTTTTTATTTGACTAATAATACTTGCTTAGGACAAAAGCTACATACATTATTTTTAAATCTATATTTATGTTTATTTTAACGACTAAACAGACATTTTCAAATCATTTTAGATATGTCGCGCCCTCAAAAGTACACTGTGGTATGTCTAAATCGACGTTTTTGCAGTAGAGAAAAACGAACATTTCAAATGTATTAACTGTATGTTGGCATTGAAATGCACAGAATTTTTTGTAATATTTGTTCATTTGACCGTTAACATATAAAAAACACTGTATAATGAAGAAGTTTAGTTGTTTTTTCAATTTTAAATTGACTCTCAGACCAAGTCAAAATTTAAAAAATAAAATATCAGTTCAATGATTTTTTAAGTTTTGTATTTATGAAATTACTCCACACGTGACGTTATAAGTTCTCCTCGAACATTTCTGCTGATTGATGAGTTGGCTTTCAGGAAATCGGAAATCTACTCGACTCGACCTCTATATTACCTTCTCTAAAATATTCTTCATCTATGTTGTAATATGCTAACTTTACTCAATTGATTTCAAAGAAGACTGAAGTTTGTGGTATATCTCGCCCAAAAAAATTGTATACACATCAATGTTCTCCTAAGAAAGAGAAAATAATAGAAGTAAAACTGCACTTAAAACGCAAAATAGCAAAATTTTGACTTACGAAATTATACTTCTAGGGGTGCGATGTATGAAATTCAAAACCTCTTAATGTTTTTTATATTTATTTTTGTTTTTTATTTTATTTTAACATACAGTCATACATAAAAAGTATTAAAAACAGCGATTTTCTAACACAAAAAGACCAATTAAGTTTTTATCAATTATGCAAAAGATTTAAACACTAAATGTGATAAAAAAATAAATAAATAAGAAACTCAAGTAAGAAAAGAATAGTTGTTAACATTTGCGTTTTCCATGAAGGTTATCATTGGTAATAAATAAAAATACCGAATGCACACCCCGAGTCATCCACGCACACACACATGAACGCGCATATAAAACATACACAAACATATACATTACATGCGGCACATATACATAGCGCAAACCACTCAAGATGTACATTCAGCAACTATTCCAAATAATCAACTCAATGAATTTTCTGTACAAATACAACATGCAGTTAAAAATGTCTACATCAATACTGAGACCATTATAATTTCTGCAGGTACGTCTAATGAATGAATTGGTGGTATTATTGTTTTTACAAGTTTGTAAATAAAAAAAGGGAATTTAATCTGGTATAGCGAACAGGACAACTGAAACCAATATTTTTCAAAACCAACCATATTATTTAGAATTTTGAAAAGAAAAATTAAATCACATGTAAGACGCCATTCTATATTAAAAGATGCGCCGTAATCATTTTCAATGTTACCAAAACGATATTCCAGGTTCCTTATAAATTTCTTTTAAATGTTCTCGATTGGATTAATATATACATTATACTGAGGGGACCATAGTAATGAAGCGAATTTGAGTTGACCACGCACATAAATATAGTAAAGAAGTTTGAGTGTATCTGGTGATGAGAATGGCTTAGAGATTCGTAAGATAAACCCAAGAAGTATATACGCCTTATCCACTATTGTATTTATGTGATCGCGTAAAGCTTATCATCCATCAGTACACCCAAATCTCTTGATTTTATTGAACGATTGACAATTTTCTCAGATAGTTTGTAGTCAAATAGAATTTTTTTTTTCTTTTGAGTAAATGACGTGACAAGACATTTATCGGAATTCAATAATAACTGATTATCCTTGCAATAGCAACAGATTCTATCTAAGTCAGCTTGAAGAACTTCACAATCACTTATTGAAGACACAATTTTAAATACTTTATTTTCATCAGCGTATAGCAAGAAAATTGAGTTTTTAATGCATAAACTTATATCATTGATATAAATAATAAAAAATAAGGGTCCAAGATGCGAATCTATATACTACAAGAGAAACAAAAGACAAAGCATTTGACTTACCAATGAGAGAACAGCGTTTAGAATGGGAATATGAGAATCTGAAAGGCTGACTGTGATACTGTTAGACAATTTTACTGTCTTTTAATTCAGATGGATAAAGAATACAGTTCTGTGTGTGAAATAAAACCAGAACCCTGAACGAGTGTTTTCAACTTGATTGCCATTCTCAGGTAAACATTCAAAAAAGGGAAATTGAGTTGAGATAAGTATGCTTTCGGAGTTTGAACTGTCAGTAGGGTTTCAGTGAGTCACATCTTGCTGGAAGGTGTGATTCTATAAAATGCTTTGAACGCTCAGTTGCATTTCTGGCACCGGCAACACTACTAACTAGTCCAACTCGTTAGTGTTCACGTCTTGAACCTTGGATAGTGGGATTACACTCATAACGGTGTGATCACAGCAGATAACGAGGGGATAAAGGTGAGTTTCTGGCGGGTCCAAATCAGAACCAACCAGCTAAGGGTAAGTGAGTACATCAAAAAGCAGTCATCCTGTCTGTGGAGTATAAGAGCAGCGCAGGACAAAAATGCTTTTGCTGCAGTAATTAATTGACATTTCTTATAAATTGCCCATTTCTATTATTTGCAAAAGTAACATGCAACTTTAAAATTTGTGAAAATATTTTTTGTTCTTGGTTTTTATTTTATATGTCGAACCCCGGGAATAATAAAAGCAAAACTTAAAAGCTCATTTTTACAACAGAGCAGTTACACACCTCGCGCTATCAGTTAACTTATATTCATTTAAAACAAAGGTGCAACTTTCATAAAAGTTCACCCCTTTTGTACTAACTAGTTTTAAATGTTTTCAGAAATAATAATGGCATCATTATAATGTAACCACCATTGTTTCTTGAATAAAATTAATAAATTGTATTTTAATGTTGACCTTTTTGCTTTAAAGGCCACATAAATATTTTAAAGAGTAAAACCGTAGATAATTTATGAAAATAAAAAAAACATTTCTGCATATTCAACTGAAAACCGCCACCTTTAGAGTCATGCCACTTTTATCGACTAGGTGCGAAATTAATTTTCTCTCTTGTGCCATCTATTTTTTTATGTTTTCAGAAATTACAATGGAATATTGATCACTTTGTTAGTATTATTTCTTGAATTTAAATCAAAACAATGAGCATTGGTAAGAAATGTGCAGCCAGTTTTGCGGAAAGGAGATAGTTCAGGAACATTTGTGAATACTAAATAAAAAAACAATTTTGAATATATGCCATTATTATCACTCAGGTGAGATGTAATGCATCATAACAAATTATTTGGTAAGTGTTTTATTTACGTTACATAAACTATAAGCAAAAGTGCATGCATATTATGTTATCGCGAGATAAATTTTGTTTTTTTTTTTACTTATCCATAGCCAAGGCTTATATCCAGATTAAGTTTATTTACATTCTAATATATATTTGGGATTTTATCTAGTCGTATATAAAAAATATGTACATACTAATACTATTTCTTTATTTCATTATAATCTACAAACACGTTCACATTTTTAGTTTACTGAAACGGAAAAAAATAACAAATGAATTCCAATATTTCTTTATTTATTAACGTCTAAACCCCCTATAGGGCTTTTACAATGTTAACCCAAACACAAATACAAATTTCTAGTAAAATAAAAATACAAAATTCCAGAATGAAAATCAAATTATTCATAAATTCCCGATTATTGCTTCTTTTCCAGGACACGAGACTCAATTATCAGCGGCGAGGATAAAAAAAACTAAATCATCACTGTATTGATTTGAAACTGCTGCGCGCTGCATGTCGACAATTTATTGGATTGTTGTATTTTTAATAAAATATTTTGAAACTACGGGTTCTTTAACATCGATAAATGGAGACGCAATAACATCTTTGTCAATTTAAAAATAGTTTATTCAGTTTGCGCCATTCATTTATTTATAAATCCTTGCGGCTCATTCACATCGTGGTTTAATAATCCTAAAGCAGTCAAACAGGGATGTGTCATGTCACCAAGGTTGTTTAATATATACATCGATAACTGTATGAAAGAACTTAAAGATTTAAGAATAGGAGCAAAAATGAGTGGTATAACTGTTGACTGTCTTCTGTATGCTGATGATGCCTTGCTTCTTTCTAGCAGCAAAGAAGACCTGCAATTCTTGGTAACAAAAGTCTACGATGTATGCTAGAAAAGCGATTTGCTTATGAATGTTGCTAAATCGAAAGTGATGGTTTTTGAAAGGCATGAAAATAAAACTAAATATGAGATCAGTGTGAACGGAGATATTCTGAATCAGGTAGAAGAATTCGTGTATCTGGGAAGTATGTTTACTAGGGATGAAAAGACCGAGAAAAATATTGAAAGGAGGGTGAGTGCCGGGAACAGGGTGAACAGGGTGTGTAAAGCTAAGACACGCATTATCGACAGAATCAAGAAAGGGGTGGTGTGCTGGTTTGGACATGTAGAGCGAATGGAACGGCGAAAAGGATCTACGATGCGAATGTTGATGGATGCAGAAAACAAGGAACACCAAGAAAGAAATGGCACGATCAAGTCCATCAAATACTTGAAGATGGACATGTTAAGAGTAGGAATAATCGGCGTGCGTGCATGAGAAAATGTATGAATGCAGAGGAAGCGAGGTCTGCATGCAAAGATAGAGTGATATGGAATTTCATCCTCTCTGCCTACTTTTACGGGGAAACGGCGTGATGGCTTGTTTGTTTGGAATATTAGTATTGTTTAAATTGCTTTGAGCTGTTTTCGGTGTATAGGTGATAATACTGTATTGGACGTACTGGGAGTTTTGTTACACAGATGACCTGTATTAAAATAAAATATTCACTTGCATATTTTGTGGAGTTAATTATTAATCTTGTAATTTGTTATTTTTAACAATGGTTCGAATATAATACAAAAAAGGCATACACTACTGATTGAATCTAGCCGCGTTAATGAATGAAAATTGAGTTTACGTTTACGTTGAATGTCGTTAGCTGAGTCGTGTCGTTCAACCGGTACCAGCGCTGAGCGGACAGAGTCTAATTTTCCTTTTCCGTTTCGTGGCAGTTGGTGCCGTTTTAGTTCGGTGTGTTGGTGGGCCTGGTACTTGGTGTTGCCAACGATCATAAAACATTTGATAATTTTTTATAATTACAAGTCATCAGCATAAAAAAAATAATTTGATAATATTGAACAAAAAGTATAAAAATAAAATGTTTACAATAATTCAAACAAAAATACAAGTAAGTTTTATTTAATATTCGATCACCGCATTTATTTATTTATTAACGTACGATATTTTTTTTTTATACACATATATTTTAACATGCTCGAAAATAGGATTCAAGTCGTTCTAGAGCGAGATTCAAACTTCGGTACAGTAATCTTTATAAACGTTCTTTATTTTATTTGCATTTCAATTTTCCATCCTTTTGGTAAAAATTACTTGCACTAAAAAATAGGAATCAAGTTGTGATATAGTGAAATTAAAATCTCGGAGTCTTAATCTGTGAGTCTCCACCACGGAAACTCACGGAACCAAATCCGGATTTGTTTTATATTTAATCTTCATATTAAAGAATAATGAAATTTAATATGCAATCCAAAAGAATACGAAAAATGCAGAATCGGTACGACGTAAATAATTAACATTGATTACAGAAATTGTTATTCCAAAACGATAATACCAGGCTCACACAATAACCAATAGTTTTAAATAAATATTAAAAATCGCTACTTTAAATTCTCTTTTCTTTTCTTATACCATGAAACAAAAGCTGATTGTATTCCCAGGGGATTAAACCACTTAAAATTGGAATTATTTTTATGGAAAGAACTCCTTTTTACAAACTAAACTTTGAGTTTGCGTTGTAAAGAAACATTTTTAAATATAATTATTATCCTTCAAATATTTTATAAGTACTCGTTTGCTTCAAGTTTTTGGTATATTTGTATTGCTGCAAAGCTAAGTATGTATAGGAAGATTTTACTAACTACGTGAGCAGGAAAAATAGACTGTCATGAAAATTTATAACCACATCAAAAGAATTCTTCGTGAACCGCCTAAGTAAAGGTCATACATATCTTCCTTTATGGCACAAAAGCGGTTTAAGTGGTGATTTATTAATTCTAATCATAATATATACATAGCGTAGGGAAAACGTGATACAAGCCAAAATGGATAGACTTTGAAGTAAAAAATATTCATAAAACTTTAAACCAAGAGGTAAAATAATAAAACAAAGCCTTGGTTATTTTTTTTCTTAAAAAATAATTATTGACTCAGTTTTGCATTTTCCAGCAATCTACGTAGGTATGGTATATTTTACAGTTGGGTGCGATAATTTATGGAAAATTATTTGTTTTTTTGTGCTGCTGCTGATATCCTAATCAATCTTTTAAAATAACCTGTAGTTTTGTATATTTTCCTCTATCTATGAATATCAAATGAAGCTTCTTGCTACTAAACGTGGAAGTTTTTACGAAAGGTTTTCAAATATTTTCGACGAATTGATTATCGATCAATTAAGGCATAAGTGAAGCGTAAGTGTCCACTTTCTTGAATTGTTGGCAATCACAAAATAACATATGTTTCGTTCTTTAAGTAACAACTTAAAGACAAAATTGAATATCATTGAATTAAATAGGTTTTAAATTCATAATTGAAACTTATGCTTAGTTGATACATCCAAATTACGTGGTTTCTCTAAAAAACGGTTTTAATACATTGACACTGCCGTTTTTGTTTCAAAGCTTTGGACATTTCTAGTTTTGTTTTGCAAAAAGTTGGACACTGCCGGTTTTTATGTGTTTACAAAAATACACACGTCGGCCTTGTAGTATAATGATCAGCGCGTTTGCCTACCGTGCAAGAGGTCTCGGGTTCGATTCCCGACATTGTTGATTAGAAATATTTATTTAAAGGGGTGTTTTTACAATATAATATTTCATAAGTCATTTCTTCAATTCTTTTATCTGTTGACTTTAGTTAAGTAAAAGAGGAGATACCTTTATCGTTGTGAATAAATTTATCTAACTGCATTATACCACTTACTAAACAACGCTTGAAAACAGTTTTACAATTTTAACATTTCTTCTTGGAACAGTTGGTTAAAATTCAATATTTTGAGTGTCCCGTAAAAATTTGAACACACTCGAAATATTGTATTTACAAGTAAATTAACCGTTTTTGCTACTTTTCATGTAATTGTTATTTAGTCGTGAAGAAGAATGACAATATCCGACACAAACCTTCTTTATAATTGTTAAACTCAGAATAAAAGTGGCAATCAAAGCAGAATACTAAAATTCATATGAAATCACGGTTTAAAATTAAAAATAAAATAAAATATACATATATTTTTATCATTATCATTCCCTTTTTGCACCTAATGGTGCATAGGGTACTTCATTGGTACATCAATCGCAGCGTATCTTGATCATTTTTGTTACATGAAAGTAAGATGATTCAAGTAAAAATCTAGGGGTAAGATATATTCTGGTGTGGAAAAACCCTTTTAAATAAATATTTCAAATCAGCCATGTCGGGAATCGATACTGAGACCTATTGCATGGTAGGCAAACGTGCTGACCATTGCACCAAGAGGCCATTGTTTACATGAGTAAAACCGGTAGGAAGACCCTCGGTCTTTTCAAAGGTTGTAAAGGTTGTTGATTGTAGATTAAACTAACTGGTATAAAAGTAGAATTTTCGCGGCGTTGCCTGGTGGGTGAAATAATTCAGCCAGATAAATCACACCTACATCAATTCAGCTTTTGTACTTTTCAGAAGTCAACGGATGGAAGGATGTTTAAATATAGACAGAATGGTGAATGTTACACAGTATTTAAATTGACCACAAGCCCAACGAATTTGTAGACTTTTTTATTTTATTTTGTTGTCTTAAATTTTGTTCATATATGTTGTAATATTTAAACTCTAAAAATAATCCCCTTGCGCGCAGTGATGTAACATCGTGTCACCCTTAGTAAAAGACAGAATATTCTAAAGTTCAGACATTTGAAAAAAAATAAAAAACATTGAGGCATACTGTTTAATAATTCTTTTTCCATAATTTATGCGAATAAACATATAATTTACTCCTGTTATAGCAAAATAAATTAGAAATCACAAGTACGCCGCTCATGTTACGCGCGTGCGTCTCCATCATTGTCATCAACCGACTGAAGACTAAATCTGTTTTAGACGACACACGCCGCAGAACAGCGTCTCTGTCTTCCTTGTTAAGACTTCTATCTTCGTGCTCTCTCTTGTATAAGATATTTGTATAGATATGTCGCTTAATAGCGGACATTCATGCTTCGCGTAGCAAGGATAAATATTTATTGTAATACCATTAAGCATACGTATACAAATTTTAATTTCTAAATCGAGTGTGAAAATGTCCATTTGAAGATTGAAAAAAATACGAATTCATCATTAAAAAATCAAAGAGAGATATACAAAGTTTTGTTTCCTATGTCGACTAGTATGACATCACAGCCACACAAGAGTTAGATGAAATATAATAGGTAGTTGGTATTGAAATGTAGGTATGAAGTATAAGAGCAAATAAACGATTCAGTTCAAATTTGAATATGCGAAATTATTGATTAATAAAAGATAATCCGAATACTAAAAATATCGTCTCGTACTTGTATAGGTACAGACATTTAACTTTTTTTTTATTCTAGTAAAATAGTTACAAAGTGCAGAGCCAATTCTACCATTTAAAACAAAATTTTATATTTGAAGCACTTATGTTGGTCTTAATATATCCCGTCATCGCTCGAACAATGGTGAATGGATCCACCCTGCAGTGGCATGGAGAAGCGCGTTATAAGAGCTTTTTAGGCGTTCCCATAGGCTCCAGGCTCTTTGGCAAAGTAGGGCAGCGAAGGTGTTTACCCTTCCAGCTGTGAGCATTTCGCAGGCACTGCAGTATCTAGGCAGTCCAAATAATAGCCTTTATGAATTATTATACGTGACTCTTAATTTATTCCTTGCTGCTTGCGTATAATTGTTCCATAGTTCCGCTGTATACATGGACGTCAAATACGATGTAAAGATGATTTTCTTCACTTCGTCACTGCACTGAAAGAAGCGACTTGCTAGCATAGAGGCCCTGACATTGATGGCTCTTCTCTGTCTCTCTATGTCCTGGCCATCTTTACAATCATCAGTCAGTATGTGCCCTAGATACTTTACTTTTGCAGTTACCGTTAAAATGTTGTTATCCAGGAATACACGTGGTGATGGATGCACGAATTCAGAAAATAACCTCTTGTGTTTCAATATAAGTACGGCAGATTTTTTAGCATTGTACGAGTATATCAAATTGTGGTCTTTTACCTATTTTTCGCGAATATTGAGCAACAATCTCATACTATTAATAGATATGGTAAATACATTTGCTTTGCGAATTAAAGTTGATAATTTAAGCAAATACACTTTAATTTATGTAATTCAAATACGCACAGTGAAGGTTTAATGAGATAAGTACCATAAAATCATTATTCCTTGTAATAATTTCACACACATTTCATTCCTTAATAACTAATTGATCGGATTTACCACTGTTTATTCTCCAATAATAGCAGTCTCAAAGGTAAATTGATAATCTTGAATCTAGGAACAAAATGGTTCATACATTACTGGCATAAGCTGCTTAACCACTATGAAATACCAGCAAACTAACGCAAGGGCAAATACAAGTTGATTTATTATAATACAGGTAAACGTCGTTTTATGCCGGGGTTCCGTTCCGAGAGACACCGGCGTTAAAAGAACACAAATATAATGGAGGATATAAGTTTAGGTTCCGTGTCAATATTCTAAGAACCATCTGACATGTTTATTATGAACATATCCTGTATATATTCAAAATAAATTATAAATGCAATTTATAAGTACAATTTAAATTTGTTAATACATTTAATTTATATGTGTTATGGGGTGGCCTTGCAGTAAAAGTCTTCTTTTTACTTAGTATGGTATATTTACAAGATATACAGAGGAACAATAGTAACAAGTGGACAAGTGTCTACAGAGGAGGGTAGCTCAAGAATGCCTGTTGGTCTAGGTATGTGGGGGTACCTTGTGGCCAGTAGGTAGGTGTTGTATAACAATACAACCCTTACCTACACCTCTTACACAAAATAAATAATGTTTTTTTTAATTATAAATACTAACTCACCAGCTCGTAGGTGCTAAATCAAATTCTCACTCTTTTTAAAAAAAAACATCCAATTTCATTTTCTTTGATTATTGCTTCCTTTTTTGCAAAATCAGCATAAACTCCAAATATTTTAATTTTGATAATTATAAATAAAAAATAAATATAATCATACAATATTTGAGTTTGTCCAAATGTTCATAGACAAAAGACTGGATTTCACCCCCTCGGGGGTCCTTAAGATTAACAAATTACAACAGGGATGGAGAATACCTTAAATAAGGGAATAAAGAAGTCAAGGCATTTACAAGGCTTATGACCTGTCATTGGCTGGTTTAAGTGGCCACTTTACACACTGTGTAATCATACCTTTATATTTTTCTTAAAAACAAAATAAAAAGTAACTCGGAAACAATTTTACACACACAAAAGGCTGCTCGCGTGACAAAAGTGTGTCGGCTATTAGAATCGCGGCTCTTACTGTCGTCTGGTGTCGGCTGAACCGGGGAATCCCACGCCGGGACCAACTGGTGTAATTGTAAATCGATGTAAATCGAACCGGCGCAAAACAGCGTTTACCTGTTCACTGAATGGAAATTAATTAAATTTGTTTACAATATGTTTTTTCAATCACCAATTTTAAATGTGTTATTGTCTAAACGACTCCCAATGAACTTCGAACTGACTAACTCTTCGACAAAGGAACAATTCGTCGTGATAGTAAAACAACGACGGATGTGCATTTACGACATTGACTTACTTTTATATTTGAACCTGAAAAGGTTATACAAAGGCTTTATTTATTTTAGGTTCAAAAAATATATATGTCACCGAACTCCTCCTAAACGGCTTAACCGGTTTACGTGCGGTTTTCAGAGAAATATAGAGCTTTGCGCTGTTCTTGATCGTAGATACTAAAACCTTCAATCTAATGTAAAAACGAAGTACGGAGTATTGATATTTTATTCATCAATCTCCCAGGGTTGCATTTGAGGAGAATGCATCTACAAAAAATTGGAAAGATGTTGTTTTTTGTGTATAAAAAAAGGTTGATTTTGAATGTTTACAAACAGCATTTGTTTCTTATGGATCTCAAACAAATATTTTTTTTAAATTTTTTATATATTTTTTTATTGTTTTTAGTATTTTTGTGCGATTTAAAGTTAAAAACGTAAATGATTTGATGTATAAATTACAAGTGCTTCAAATATTAATTCTTTTTATCAATAAAAATAAACGTAACACCGGTAAAAAATAAAAATGAGTATCTTAATAATAAAAAAGGTAAATAAAACAATTTACGGCCTAGACTTCCAAATTCCCTCCTCAAAAATGTTTTCCCTCTCTGTTGCAACAAGTTCAAATATGAATAACTCCCTAGAGAGGAAAGCCAGCCAGTCTGCAAGAATTTGGACATATTCAAAACATTGTTGGATCAACTACCTGGTAAAAGGAGAAGAATAAAAATTGTAAAATTGTTTTCAGGTGTTGCCTAGTAGGTGAATTGGTTCAGCCGGATGAGTCTTACCCATGTGATAAAGGCTTCAGCTCTTTTACTTCACAAAAGTTAACAGATGGAAGAGTTCAGGAAATGTGAATATTTAAACATAGACAGAATACTGAATGTTACACAGTGCATAAAGTAGCCACTTAAACAAGCAAACAACAGGTCATAAGCCCTGTAAATGCCTAGACTTCTATATTTTCTTCTCAAAAATGTTTTTCCTCTCTTTTGCAACAAATTTAAAAACAACGTTGTTTTAACTACTTTTTTTTTTTATTACCCACCGGTTTTGAAGTTATGATTAGTACACCAATTGCAGGGTATCTTCATCATTTTTGTTACTAGAAGGTAAGATGATCAGTCTTACGCTACTGGTGCCTTTCCAGGAATTATGAAATATTCTAAAGTAATAATACCAATTTTAATAAATATTTCGTGTTAACCAAGTCAGGAATCGAGCACGAGTTCTCTTGCATGGTATGAAAACGCGCTGACCACTACATTAGGGTGACACGAGTATAATTCGGAAGTGACAATAATCCTATTTTATAATTTTAACAATGTCTGAAAAATATCAATTGAACGTAGTTATGTAGAAAGCAGCCAGTTCACAATTTGAAAAAAAATAGATATTGATATAATCGGGAACAGTAAGCTCAACTCTATGTTCTGCTAAAAACAGTTGAGTCGCTTTCATACAAAAACTGTTTTAATCACTTAAACTATTTATCGACAATTCTTGATGGAATTCCATTGTAATGATGTAATAACTTATATTTAAATATATATTAACTTATATTTACATATAAGTTATTAATTTAAAAAATATTTTAAAAAGACCAGTCTGAAGATGCCCATTAGAGGGTAAAAGCGCTAATTGGTCAAAATAAATAAGTGGAAGTGTACCAGGTATTTTTAAAATGAATAACTGATATGTAAATATAAGTTATTACATCATGTTTAAATCACGTTCTGAAAATGGTATAGATCAGAAAAAACGGCATTTCTCAATTATCAGCAAACACCCACAGCATTAGAAAAATCTTCGGTACTTTAAAAATCATTCAAACTGGTAATATACATAATTTGACTTTTGTTTGTAATATGTATAAAAAAGCTAATGTATCCATTGCTTATCATTTGATAATGTCAAAAACATTCCAACTGTTGTGTAAATTTGATTATTTACTCTTTTCACAAAGGTTCTATTATCATAGTTTCACATTTCTATGGCAGACTGCTTTCTGTATAACTACGTTAAATTATAAAGAAGCTTGTGTAGCTTTCGGAGTATATTTATTATTTATTTTCTGAGTTTATTCCAAGTAATGCACCTGAATGTTTTATGTGTAACCGTTTCTTCCGTTTTTTGATAATATTATATTGGTAAATAATTACAGAGACACCTACCACGATTTTGTTGAAAGTTAACGATATTTGATTAAGAATTATGTAATATTTTTGTTTCCTTTTTTTTTTTCAATTTTGCGTAATTATTGTTTCACATTTTATTAATTGGTTCATTTGGCGCCACTAACACTACCAACTTGTTTTGTGAATTTCGAAAATAAATACACTTTTCTGTTTTATTTTATTTTGTATTGTTCTTACATTTTTATTTATATCTTTCGTACTCAATTGCGCCCATTTGCTAAATTAAATGCAATTTTGTAGTTCTTTATTTATTTAATCCTAATCTTTCCATTTAATTTGTATCTCTTTAAAACTCATCAGTGAGAAAATGCTAAAGAAAATTGCGGTACGGAGTGACGCGCACGTGTACTAACGTAACTCCAAATTGTATTTTCTCATTTTTAGCGACAAAATTGTTCCTATATTAGCACTCATTTTTTAACTTTTTTACATCTATCGTATTCTTCAAGTAGACTCTATTTCAATTTAAAATAAAATTTATACCCACACAGGCCATGCCTTTGTGGGTTGTTTTTGTGTTGATGTAATAGTTTTTTTTTGTATTTGTAACTTATGTATACCCATTGTAAAATGCAATGAAAAAATTATAATAAAAATATAAAAAAAGGATGTTGAAACAAAATCTTGGATTAATCTTGGATATAATATACCAGTCTCAAGATGCTCATTTGATGGTAAGAGTGTTGATTGGTCAAATAATAAGTAGAAGGGTGCAAAGTATTTTAAATTTAAAACTTCGACTGATGAGTTTTTACACATAATTTATTATATACCCTAAGAATTACAAGAAAATGAACGCTCTATATTATATCAGGGTAGGTTTTATTACAAAACAGGGCCCATAAATAAATTATCATACAATTTCCGCCATGAAAACAAAAACTAACAGAAAATATAAAAATAATAAATTTTCATGTTTAAGAACATTTTTTTATGTCTAGCGTGTAGTAAAGATTATTAATACTTAAAGCATTAATTTTGGGGTCAAACATTTAACTAAATGTTATAAAATATTTGTGTTTAACCACTTACCGACTTTTCTATGTCTACCGGTTTCAAAACGTACCCGTCTCTTCGTCAGGACACCAATTAAACCAACATGCAAACCAACATGCAAAACCCATAGATGTTGCACAAAAATATAAAACCAACACGACATGCATTTTAAAAAGCACATGCACTGATTAGGACAAACATGCACTGATTAGGACAAACATGCACAGTTTAAATTATGAAAATATTATCTTGTTTGAGAATTAATGAGAAAAGTAGAGGGGATGGAGGGAGGGGATAAGCTTAACAGGTTTTATAGGGTGACCGGTAGACCGTAGACATAGAAAAGTCGGTAAGTGGTTATATACAAATATTTAATAACATTTAGTGTAGTAAAGATGTTACGAATATATTTTTTGAAATGTCAAAATGTTATAACTAAATAAAATACGAGTTTTTTTTTACCTTTGCATTATTTACTATGTGCTCAAAAACTAATTTTAATGTTAGTTATTAATACAAAACCTAATACCGATAAGTGGTTTTACTCTTATACTAAACATGGAACTTTGCGAATATGAATATTTGACAGTGGCTTAAGCCATTGTCCTGTACTCGAAATTTTAGTTCACACTAAATAGGTCAAAAGTTGAGACAAGACTGATTGACCTGTCCTCGAGTGAATTATGCATTAAAATGTGAAGGGCTCAGGATATAAAGGATGTTTCTCAATATTTTTGTGTTTTTAATTAATAACGGTGTCTGACGGCAGTTTGCATGATCTACGTATATTTCTGTTTAATAAAATTTGACACAAAGGCTCGATTTTCCAAGATAACTGAACAAGAAAAAAATACATACCGGGGATGAAGGACGGATGTCAGTTAAATACTGGAAATAAAACAATAATTGAATATTTATAAAAATCAATTCGTTTCTTTTTTGGGTGATACCATGTCTGTTGGATTTGTTCCGACGTTTCGGCTACCATTGTAGGAGCCATCTTCAGAGTAAACTGAGAAACCGCTATCACCCAAAAAAGAAACAAATTGATAACAGTGACCGTGAAAACCTTCGCACCTATTTTATAGAAATCATTTTTGATTATATAAAAAAGTACAAGCTATTTACAGTAAGCAAGTTTCTTTATATTGATTTATTTCATACGCCTTTGGGCTTTTACATGACATGTACAAAAGTAAAATTCAGGTTTTAGGGAGTAACAAGTCAATGTGTAGGTACTTATCTAACAAACGGCAATTATTATAGTTTTTTTTTTTAAGTAAAGAATTACTTCTTTATAGATATTAATTTATAATTTATTTATTTAATACGAAGCTAGAACCCATTATATAATTTAATTAACAACGTATTCCTCACTGGGAAAACCCGTGCCAAGGAAGACATTTTAAAATTTTAGTTTAGTGTGATATACATGTTAATTTTTGTTTACACAATGAATTGTTTACATAAATATACAAGAAAAAAATTATTAAGAAAACAAATACATTGTTACTAATCTTGACTAAATGTGTTAGCTTCGATAATAGGATTTAGAGGCTGACCATACTTTCTGGGTCAGTTGCATTTCTATCCATCAACATATTTTTTTTAATTTCAGCTTGAATTTTTAGTTTATTATATAAATAAAACGTGAGTGATACTTTAATCCACAAATTTAATGGAATCCAAAAAATCTGTGGATTCAATTAATACAAAAAATTTGTGGATTAAAGTATCACTCGTGTTTTATTTATATAATAAATTACAATGAACTTCCATCAAGAATTTTCACTTACAAACTTAAATGAATTTTTAGTATTTTGAACATTATATGGCAGACTATTAAAGGATGCAGGTCCAAGATTAGAGTGGGACTATTGACCATTTATGATTTTCTCATTCTTGAAAACGGCTGCAGTTTTTCAATAGCTTCTATACATAAAATATAAAATAATACGTAAAAGTAGGTATAAACATAATTAAATGTGTTTTAAAAGTTATAACAGTTTTGGGAAAAAAAAATACATAGTTAGGTAAAAAGTTAGTATTATTTAGATGTAGAGGTGAGCAAAATACAAATGTTTTAAGTGATTTATACAGCATTCAAATAATTTAAGTTATTTTGATTTGATCGCCTTAATGGAAAAAGAAAAACATCGATTTCTTTAAACTCGTTTCCGAGCCAGTGTAGTCTGATGATTGGAAAATTTACAAAAAATATGACTACCAGACCCAAAAACAAAGGTAGACTGTAATGTTGTACATTTATTTACATGTTTATTTAAATTTCCAAATGGTTTGAAAACATAAAACCATTAAATGACAAAACTTTATTTTTTGACGTTCATTTTTCACATCATGTACCCTTCTTGTGCAATAAATTAAAATTACCATAAAATTAAAAACTCTTTTTAACAGTACCTATATTATGTAAGTGCTGAAAAATGAATAATAATGTCAACTTCGTTGCGTAAATTACTTAAGCATGATGATGTTTAGGCTTCATTTAAAATAAACTCAGTATTTTTCACTCCCTAAAAGTTTGACGCATTCAGAAATGAAAGTAAAATCACTACAAACTTTTACCTGACCACTTTTACAAAGGTAAAATTGTTATTGAAGTACTCATGATACCTGTATTTTTAAGAAGTACTAGATAAATCTAAGCAGCTTTTGCTGAAGTACGTATAATTCGTATTTCGTTTGACCGAAGCTTAACTTTCGACTATTTCAGATATACACTTGACACTTAAGAGTTTCATTCCAGAATATTTGTCAATCACTTAATCGATTTTCCAGTACCCCTTCCCTTTGGACTATACGACCCACGCGACTCTGGAAGGGCGGTCTGTTTCCAGGTTTTGGACTCCAGGTATTGTGCGTGATTCCAGACCGCCGGAGTTTCCAGCGGTCTCCGCATTATGTCAGGCGATCGCCGCTCTCCAGTCGATGTTCAAGATGGCGGCCTGGCACGCCAGAGTCGTGCACGTTAGCACGATCTGCACGCAAGCCAGGACGGTGAGATCACGTGGTGAGGGACGCTGGTAGTTGTCGGGGTCCTCCCCATCAGCCTCGTCATCAGATATCGAACTGAAAATAAAATTAAAATGAGCAATTGTGTTTTTTTCTTTATTATTTTAAAACAATAAACATTATTTATTATTAAATTATTATAGTTGGATAATTTGTAGACCGCTTTTTTTGTAAAAATCCCCTTGAAGGCGTAGTAAATTAATATCCCAGCACGTCTTGCAGCTACAGAGCGCATGGACGATTGGGATTCTAGTTCCTTCTTTTCAAATATGATATATTTCAATTATAACAGATATGAGCTAGATTACAGCACGTTTTGCAGCTACAGAGTGCATGGACGGTAAGTAATCTAGCCCTGATTTTTATAAAGTTTTAATTTTCCAATAAAGTTTAGTGATTGAATGGAATTAAATTTTTATAAAATATTTTTTTTTTAAATAGGCGTTAGATTATAACAAGTCTTGCAGCCACTGAGTGTAATAAATGGAAAAGATAAGTTTAATAAAAATACGTTGCTGGAAAAACGCGACGTGTTTGGCCTTGGTTGTTGTAACGTCAAGATTCGTGATAATGTTCTCAACAAATTTCGATGGCCAGAAACAAATAAACATAAATCATGGCGTATTAGGGGCGCGGCCAATGGAATGATCATTATTGCGGGAATTGAAAATTATAAATTTAATAATATTTTTTATGCTACCAATAATTGGCAAAAATATTTTTTTTTTACGAGACAGAACTTTATAGACCTTTATTACTTTAGAAATGTTTTTAAAAAAGTGATATTTGCCAAAATTTTGGCTCTGTTGAAACCTGCGGTCGGAATGTGTCGGATTACGTTAGTTTTATGGGAAGAATCCTAAATATACATAACTACGCATGTAAAAAAAAATGCACATTTAGACAAATTGGATTGTTGTCCAATTCGTTTATGTATTGCTATGGCCTAACGTAAAAAAATAAAACTCAACAGATTTTGTTATTTGTTTTTTTTTTATATAGGAGTTGCTTATTTTTTGCCGTGCTTATTATGTACAAGGCTTATATTGACTGCAAAAGATTCGTTCCTTCTAATGGGATTTGTTGACTACAGCTAGTAATTTTTAATATTTATATTTTAGTATTTCCTTTATGGTTAATAAGTTAAAGTTCCTATAGCGTACATTAAAAAACCGTTTTATACTCGTATAAGTTTAATGTACAAGATAACAACGAACCTAAAACGCTAAAAAATATATATTAACTAAACTCGTGCATTTTATTTAATTGTGTATTTTTATTTTATATTTATTTTAATCAACTTATGTTACTAAGTAACTTTTAAGTTCAACAATGTTTTAAGTATGTCCAAATGTTTGCAGACTGGCTGGATTTTCTCCCTAGAGAGTTGTTCATATTTAAATTTGTTGCAACAGAGAGGAAAAACATTTTTGAGAAGGGAATATAGAAGTCTAGGCATTTACAGAACTTACGACCTGTCGTTGGCTGGTTTAAGTGGCCACTTTACACACTGTGAACTATTCACCATTCTGCCTATGTTTGAACATCCACATTTCCTCAACTCTTCCATCTGTTGACTTTTGTGAAGCAAAAGAGCTGAAAGCTTTACACACTGCGTAACATATGGGCCAAGTGGTGAATGTTACACAGTGTGTAAAGTGGCCACTTAAACCAGCCAACGACAGGTCATAAGCCCTGTAAATGCCTAGACTCCCTCATTCCCGTCTCAAAAATATTTTCCATCTCTTTTGTAACAAATTAAAAACTTTCAGTAATTTAATAAGTTTCGGCTAAAACTAGAACAGAAGCTGGAATTCAGTTTCGGTTTTGGCTAAAAATTTTGTTTTGGTGGGTCACTAGAATTAATTACCAATAAAAGCTTTAGAAAAAGAACAAACCCAAAACGACCTGATAATAAATTACAAAAAAAAACCAATAGACAATAAATAAGTTTTAAAAATCACTTAATGATTAGCCAACAATATATAATATCCTTCGCATTATGCTTGTGGTGAACCCTGTTGTACTGCCTTCAAATGAGAGAGAGAAGATTATAATAATATCCGGTATTCGGGGAAAAGTGCTCAACTTTGAAAATAGGATTACAAAGTCGTATATAAGTTAATGTTGCTAATGAGTGACGTATCAAAGTAGTATCAAAGTAGTTGTGAAGTATTTCGTAAAGCCGAGTGACGTCTATTACTTGTTTATTTATTATTATAAAGGCGCAGAAGGCTTTTACATGACAGGTATAAAATTGAAATTCAAGCGTTTCATGATATAACAAGACAAAACGTAGATCTTGTCTAATATAAACAAACAAACAAACAAACCATCACGCCGTTTCCCCGTAAGGGTAGGCAGAGAGGATAGAACGCCACAACACTCTATCTTTGCATACAGATCTCGCTTCCTCTACATTCATACATCTTCTCATGCACGCGCGCCGATTATTCCGACTTTTGACATGTCCATCTTTAAGTATTTGTTGGATTTGGTCATGCCATGTCTTTCTCGGTCTTCCTCTATTTCTGCATCCATCAACATTCGCATTGTAAATATTCTTAGCCGTTCTCTCGCTGTCCATTCGTTCTACATGTCCAAACCAGCGCAGAGCTCCTTTCTTGATTTTGTCGATAATGCTTGTCTCAGCCTTACATAATGTACGGATCTCAACATTTGTGCATCTATCGTACATAGTTTTACCACACATTCGCCTGAGAGATCGCATTTCGACAGCATTCAGCTTACTTTCATCCCTGTTTTTCCAAGTCCATACTTCGCTCCCATACATCAGGGATGGGACCAGGACTCCGTTGTGAACTGCCAATTTTGCCTCTTGTGACAACCATTTATTTGCCAAGGTCGATTTAAGTGCACCGTTCACTCTGTTCCCGGCACTCACCCTCCTTTCAATATCTTTCTCAGTCATTCCATCCCTAGTGAACATACTTCCCAGATACACAAATTCCTCTACTTGTTTTAGTATAACTCCATTCACAGTGATTTCACATTTAGTCATACTTTCATTTCTTTCAAAAACCATCACATTCGATTTATCGACATTCATCAGCAAATCGCTTCTCTTGCATACATCGTAGACCTTTGTTACCAAGAATTGCAGTTCCTCTTTGTTATTAGCAAGGAGTACAGCATCGTCAGCATGTCTAATATGTATTAAATAAAAAGTTTTTTTTTATTATCGAATTACATTAGCCTTTATGAATATTTAAATAAATATAAAATACTATGATAGGGTAAACCCAGGGGCATATGGACCCCGGGGCATACGGATCCCATCTTCACGTTTGGGTCAGTAGAGTGAAATACGGCTGTCAATTTGCCATTGTTGTGTCATTGTTGCAGTGCCAAACAACCTCTTTGATGAGTTAAAATCTTAATTAGCGCTAATATGGTTTATTAGGTGTGTTTTTGCGTGTTTATTGAGCTACGTGTGCTGAAGTCGGTAAGTACTAATTGGATTAAGCAATAGTTTTGCAAATTCATGCATCATGAAGTGTTAGAGAATTGGTGGAATGATGTTGAGGTTATTGCATTTGCAGCTCAAAGGAACGTTCTGCCGTTCAGACAGGCACCAAAAACGTGAATAATAGCGCCATTTTTTTAAATATTACAAATTATAAAATATTGGCTCACGGGGCATACGGACCCCATACTTTGGATGGATTTTTTCAAAGATTTATTTTAGTTTTTTCTTAAGATATGGTCTATAATAGACCAAGGTCGTCTTATCGCTGCTCTTGGGATGATGAGGCAATGCAAGCAGCCATAAAGGCTCTTAAACTTCACAAAGTGCCTCTTAAGACAGCAGCGACCACTCATGTGGTGCCAAGGAATACTCTCCGTAGGCGAGTGGTAACTGATCAAAATATGCCAAAATTAAGAGACCACACTACTTGGGATGTAGATACGAGATCAAAATGGTGAAATACTTAATAAATCTGAATAAAATCAGGTATGGCTTCAATTTTGGGATTTGCGCCAGCTTGTTTATCGTTTTGTTTTGGCTAATAGAGAAGACCCAAATTTCAGATGCGTTCAATGTGAAAACGATGACTAAAATGTCATGTCCGTTTGCCCCATGTCAAGAGGCAAAAGGACCTTGCTTCTTTTTTCTTTTTTTAAATATTTTGCAGTAGTCAGTAAGTTTATGTGTGAAGTAAACATTTAAACCGAGTATCGCACGCAACTACACTGTCTCAGTATCAGGCATAGAAGAAACGTTCACATTCTATCACTTCTTCAAAATATTTTAAATAATCCCACTTCACCTGTTTATCTGAGAGAGCTCTTCCAACCTCTTTCATAACACTGACTATCTCTTCGTTTTAGTAACGAGAGAACCCTTTTAATACCCTGTCATCGCTCTAATTTTCTTTCCTCCTCTTTCACAGTAGTAGCCGCTTGATTGTGGAATAATCTACCCACTAATGTTAGAGACGCCCCTTCTTTATTTACATTTAAGTCAAGATTGAAATGTCACTATCTTAATATTTAAATTGTTCCTTTAACCTCCTTCTTCCCTTCCCATCCCCTCTCCTCTCTTCATTTACTAGTATTAATATTTTATATTTATATTTTTATTTTGTTAATCTTTGTTTTTAATTTTTGACTAAAATTGTAAGATTCAATATGTTCAAGTATTTATAATTTTCTCAAAATGAACGGTTTAGGTAGGTAGGAAGAAATTGCCTTAGGGCAATATGCCCGCCCTTTTACGTATATTTATTGTATATGTATATGTATATAAAGTGTCAAATAAATAAACAATAAAATGGCTTTCGTTTCGGAAAACTTAATATAAATATTCTTATGTTTTAGTAAACAGTTTAAGATAAGGTAAATATGTTGCAGTTTTTAAATGTATCCATTATATATGTTTTTTAAATGTATTTAAATTAGTATTAGGTTTACCTTATTTTGATGAGGCAAGGTCTGAAAAGTTAGTAGGACGATTAGGGTTTTTGCACAGGATTGTTTTTACTGTTGGTATTAGGACAATCAGGATTTTTGTGAAGGATCCGTGTTATGACTGGAAGTAATTTCACATGAATTCGATAGGGATCTTGTCGGGACCTGTGTTAGGACTTTGCCAGTAGTGTCTTGATGATTTGATGTACTTATGTGCTATGATATGCGTATTGTTTTTTCGTTTTTTTCTGTTGCTTGAGTGCATGTTGTATAAGGAAAATTCTTCTTATGATTCCTATATTTATTTTGGTTTTGTGCCGTTGTTTATTTTGTTTGTATTAACTACGTTCTTCATTCTTTCCATAGCGGGATCTGAAGCATGCGGTTGGGGTCTTAATTTAAACTAACACTATATTCCTTCACTGTCATGCTGGAAAATTGGAAAAGGGTGATTGTATTGACCGTGTGAATTTGATTGATCACAAATTGACAATATTGCAGTGAGATATACGATATTTTCTTTTACAAAGTTTCCATGTTTTGTTTTTTTCGCGGTTTGATTGTAAATAAGTACTAAATTTTCGCTTAATTAGTTTTAAAAAATTAATACTGAATATGCAAAACTAAAAAAAAACACCTTGTTAACCTCGTGATGTAATGGTCAGGGCGTTGCCTACCATTCAAGAGGTCTCGAGTTCGATTCCCGACATGGTTGATATGAAATATATATTAAAAAGGGTGTTTCCACACTAGAATATTTCATAGTCCCTGAACTGGTACTTGAAGCGTAAGATTGATAATCTTACCTTCATGTTACAAAAATGATCAAGATACGCTAAAATTGGTGTACCAATGCAGTGCCCTATGCACCATTAGGTGCGAAAAGAAACTATTAAAAAAAAAAAAATAATAAACGTAAGTCTTTATGAACAGCTCCGGGAAAGCAGTGTGTGCCTTCACTCTCTTGTAATACCATGAAACGCTTGAATTTTGATTTGGTACTTTCACGTAAAAGCCCTCTGGGCATATTTAATTAATATACCTCTATTGAGGTGTGAATATTTAAATAAAGTCCTTAGAGCATTAATATTCCAGTATTAATTTTAAAATATTTGGATACATTTTCATTTAGTTATTATATTTATCGTATCAGTTTCTTCGGAGACTTGGATTAAACTTTAATGCTCGGATAAAAGGAAAAAAATCTAAAGTTTGCATCACACCAACTGAACTCTCGCATACTAAAGCTTAGATCGTAAATATACATTCTTTCTCACCAATTTATCTCGCGATCCATTAAACCATAAAGTTTTAATACCTCAAGATCCACATTTATGTAGCTTAAATTAAAATTGATTCTCGAAGTGGTTCAAAGTGCAATTTATATTTAACGGTCATAGAAAAAGGATCTTGAATGAAACAAGGTAACCTGATATTAAGAAAAATGGACCAAAGATGGTGATGTTACAATAAATCTTGCGGAGATTTCTAATATCCGGTTTGAAATAACCGATTGCTTTTTCCTGTCGCAGTCTTTCCTCATAAAAGGGCTTTGATCTAGGGCAGGTGAGTTGATTTTACCCCTGTATGGGCTATTGTATATGTTTATGTTATATACATTGTATTCTGACTTCTGACTAAAGTTAAAATGTATACGACTTGTTTTTTCTAACGCCAAATGCAATTTAAAATCGTGTTTAATTCAATTACTTTTTAAATTTATTATTTGTATGTCTGTTATATTTTTTTTAAATTTATTCAGATGAACAATATTAGTTTACAATATTAGTTTACAATCTACTAAATACATTTTTTCAATATAAATTTCATATATATATTTATGTTAACGTTTCCCACTATGGAAAAGAAAAAACAATTATTGTGTTCATTATGGGGAGAAAAGTCTTACAGTAATTTGTTTATTTTATTTTTAATTATCAAAATTTTAAGCATAAAATATAAATTACAATGAAATAATTAAGGGTGTTTTTAATAATTGCTACACAAAAAATCATTATAGATATTACTTTTCGCTTCTTTTTTAAATATTTTGTATACCTGACAGCACTTTTTATTTCCTTTGTTCATTTATTTAAATAAAAAATATTCCTCTGTTAGTATAATGATGTTGTACTGTAATTGTTTTAAATTTTGGAATAAAGATGTTACTCTTAGAGTATATACTCTCAGATGTTTTCAATTGTTCTAGATTATGATTGCATACATTCATATTAAAATCCTTTTTGATTACTGCTGAAAATGTTTTTTATTGTATTTTCAAAGCTTCTACATAATATAATTAAATTGAAAATATAAAATAACTTTTTTTTCCCTCTTTCTATTTATTAAAGTATTGTATAAAGTATCTAAATAAGTCTAATACATATATGGAGGTAATAAATCGAGTCTTTATATCACGCAGTATTTTATTTCTGTAGAGGTATGGAGTGTAGGGTGAGAGGGGTTAGAATTCGATATTTTTCATTTGATTTCAGCAAAATATACGAGTATAGGAATGGACTTCAGGAAATATTGCTTGACTGATTATTTATATAGTAATTTTTGTTGTTGTTATTAATTTCTAGGTTGTATAATTTTAACGTTTTATTTTGAACATGTAGAACCGTAAATCAATTGTTCTTTTTAAATTATAATTGTTTTCTATTAGATGGTTTTTGGATTCAGAAAAAAATATTATTATTTGGCATCTTTAGTGTTTTTTTACTGTAACATAAAAGTCTAAAGTTTGATTTTTTTGTGTTAATTGAATTGCAATCATTATGATTTAATCGGTAAATACCAGCGTTTTTAAACATTTTAAGACTTTACCAGCCCGATGAAAGTTTTTCCCAGCTATACAACAGTTTTTGTAAACATACTAACGAACAAAAAAACTAATAATCATGAACAAATTACAAAATAACTATTACGTTTCTAAGGCGTTAGGAGTGATGAAAAGGATAAGAATATATTAGTATAAAGATAAGATAGGAAAAAAAGGGATTCTGTTGAAGAGTCTACCTACAAATATGCGTATAAAGAAGAAAGACAAGAAAATAACGGGACAGTTATACTTATTTAATTAAAAAAGTTCTAATAATTTATTTTTAAAATTATAAAGTTTAGATTAGAACATATATCAAAGGAGAAACAAATTTTATTATATTTTATGCAGCTACGTTTGATAAATGAGTTTTGAGCAAAGTTATTGGTTAGTGCAGAATTGTAAAAAGGTCAGACTTGCCTGGTGAATCTTGTAGAGCAGTTTATAGTAGATGTATGTTTTTCATTCAACTTGCAATATTATATTATTCAAGATCTTGTATAGGAAGCACATGTCAGAAAAAGTTCTTCGTTTAGTGAGAGAAGGCAGATTATGGAATGAGGAAGAGTTGTCGTATGAATCAAACATTACACATGCTTTACGATTAAGAAATTTTAAGAAATTGTTTTGGATTTTATTAAATTGATGCATGTACGTTAGATATTGGGGACTCCAGACGACAGCATCAAATTCAAGATGGCTGCAAACGTAGGCGTCATACAAAGTTTTGAGTGAAGCTGTACTTTATTTTTATGAAATTTGAACGAAATGTTTATACTATTACTCGTGTAGAATGCCGCTTATACGTTTGATGGTAAGAAATAAGACAATCGTTTAGGGAAATTATCATTTACAAAAAAAATCCATCTTCAATGGTTAGGTGGGTCATTTTTTTTTATTGAGGAGTAAAAAGAATTCAAATACATAATAAAATAAGAACATAAAAATAAAAAATATACATATATATATAAAAATGGAAAACCAATCGGTAATTAAATGAATAACAATAAGTTCAAAAAGAAGGTTTTCTTTAAAAAAATAGTTATTTAATGAATAACCACAAAGTGCTTCAAATATAAATGTTATACTTCTGAGTTACGTTTAATATTATAAATGGATTAAAGTAGACAACAGCTCTTAGACCCTGTAAATGCCTAGACATCCATATTCCTTTTCCAAAAATGTTTTTCCTCTCTGTTCTGAACTCCCCATTGAGAAAATTCAGCCTCCCTATAAACATTTTGACATACTCTAAACATTCTTGATCAAAAATCTAGTTATATTTTAAAGCTTAAATTTGTTAAACCGCTATTTAAATAGAATTTAAATCTACCGTTTTACTGTCCTTTTCAATATGAGTTGGGCCATTTGTATGGAAGGCTTTAGTTGGATTTTGTCATTCTTCCTTATAACCGTATTATAATAACACAAACGATATCAAAAACTGTGTTCACTCAATTGTATAATCCTGTTGTATAAAAACAAAAAAATCCATTTCCATTGTCGAATTTAATATATAATATTAATCGTCCAAAAATGATTGATTTTGTATGTCATGTATGGACCTGTTTCACAAATATCGCTTCAACCCTCTCGCTTCGGTAAAATTAGGGTGGATAGATACTTGTTTATTATTTTCTTTTTTGGTTTTATTTATTTAGTTTCTACTCACGGGTGAAAATTTTACTAAAAAATTAAGTGGAAATAGTCGGCCTCATTGTGTTCTGCTTCGTGTGTTTTTCTGCCTATTGATAAATGAAATAAATAAAAGATTCATTAATAATGAATCCACCCTATGTTATTTCATGGTCCCGTGCGATGTTGATCAATCGACTAAATTGGCGGAGAGGACTTATTTTCGTCTGATAAAATTCGTCGTTTAAAGCTTGGATAGAACCGATCCGAAACTATAAGAATACACATGCGTCCTAAATTGTTTTTTAATGCGCTATCTCTTTTAGTTTTGCATTAATTATTTCTCATCGAACTGGTACGACAGGGACAACGTTCGAAAAATATGGAAGTCTCTTTCGTTTGTGATGTAATTTAATAGCTGTCAACGCAACACATACGGAATGCGGTGTCGAATATTTTATACGCCGAATTTAGTGGTTATAACTCAATGTAAT
Organism: Micrasema longulum; assembly: GCF_059751315.1. NCBI lineage: Eukaryota > Metazoa > Arthropoda > Insecta > Trichoptera > Brachycentridae > Micrasema > Micrasema longulum. Next base: position 47,404 of record NW_028277236.1, read on the forward strand.
ACCATCAAATCGGGTTTTTAATTAGTATAAAAAGAAAAAAATCCGTTAAAGTGCTTTGATTACCTGTTTACTTTGGATAAATTGTTTATGGTTTTTGTTTTCTGTGAACTGTGGTCATATTGAAACATAAAAAGTATTTGACTTTGTAAGTGCTACATTAAAAAAATGAATGAAACAAGGTATGTTTGTTACATAAAAAAGTATCATTTGAGGTGTATATTTTGATTATTTTTTCCATTTACGGTTGATTTTTACTCCACAATCTTAAATTTCTTCTTTTGTTTTTCAAACTTAACTGTAATAACATCACGAAGAGTTCCAAATTTAATTTACGGTGAGATCAAAATAATTTTACATAAATTTCTACGTTTATTGTAATTTTAAGCTTGATTACAAAATAGCAACGACTAATCGATGATATAGGGTAATAAATTTGAGAAGAAAATACCTTCGTTGAAAACGTTCATTATTGTTTTGTGATCTCATTTGATAAAATAGAAACCATGAAGTTATGAAGAGAAAGAACATCATTTTAATTCATCAACTTTGAAAATAACCAGGAATAACTCTTTACTAATTATAACAAATCAACATATTATGTATTATGTACGATCGAAGGATAAGTAATATTCATAAAAATATATTTGTTAAATTATTTTTATTTATTTGCACAAAATACACAATTTTATCGTAGAGCACAATTGTATTTTTTTATGTCCCGACTTGACACGGAATTTGTTAGAAAATTCCGTGTCGGGACTCTTCTATATATAAATCAAAAACATTTATAAACACATTAAACAGTATACAAAATAATCAAAACAATAAACAAAATAAAAAATAAAAAATATAAATAGTAAAAATTTAACAATGTTTGAGTATGTCCAAATGCTTGCAAACTGGCTGGATTTTCTCCCTAGGGAGTTCATTCATATTTAAATTTATGTTAACAGAGAGGGAAAACATTTTTGAGAAGGGAATATTGAAGTTTAGGCATAGGCAGAATGGTGAATTTTACACAGTGTGTAAAGTGGCCACTTAAACCAGCCAATGACAGGTCATAATCCCTGTAAATGACTAGACTTCCATATTCCCTTCTCAAAATGTTTTCGCTCTCTGTTGTAATAAATTTAAAGTAAAAATTTATACTTGTCGAAACATGGAATGCAGAAAAGTTTTATAATAATACATGGCAATGTGTTATTAGTAAATTATAGTAATTTTATAATTCAATTTGGTAATTAATTGATAGTAAGAATAAATACAAAATAAAACAATAAAGTAATAATACTATCACATCTACATATATATGGAAGAATATGTAATTTTATAAATATAATAATAAAGTTAAAATATATATTGACAAATAAGTATGCATCACTATTTAGTTAAATAAAAGATGATATACAAATATACGTATATGGATAATAATGAAGACAGCATCGATATTATATATTTATTCCCGAAGCAATCTTATACAGTGGTCTCTACCCCTCGATAAAATCCAATTGTGGATCTTCATCTTAAATATAGACGTTGTTTTGGAGAACTTAATATGTTCATCCAAGACGTTGAACACTTTTGGAGCTATATACGAAAAGTGTCTCCGAGCAAACATTGTACGTGTTCTCGGTATTAAGTAGTTTAGGTTACGCGAAAACCTCGTACGGGCATTCTGTTGGGACCTCTTTCCGAAGTCGCCTGACCAGAAAATTGTCAATACTTTCTTGATATGAATTTGACGAATATAAAGTACCTTTAGTAATTAAATGAATGGTTCAGATGGGTAAGTCGGAAGACACCAAAGCATAACTCTAAGAATTCGTTTTCGCGTATTGATTAGGGGGTTCATGACAATTGTCGAGCAACCTCCCCAGCCAATTATGCCATAGGCAACTACCGATTGAAAAAGCGCAAAGTAGACATTTTTTAGAGTGCTAACGTCCAGGATGTTTCTGGGTGAGCTAAAGACATGACACAGTTTTCTTAATCTAGATACCATGGACTGAACCTGTGTCTCCCATCGCAAATTTCTGTCAATTAAAATGCCTAGATATTTTACAATATCAACTGGTTTTAATAATTGGCAGAATAGGTGGTTAAGACGCTTGACTGACGCACAGAAGGTTCCAGGTTTGATTCCGGTGAGAATACAAAAATTCAAAATGTGATTTTTCTCAAGCCTGGGTATTATGTGCTGTAACTCACCATTGTAATTAAGTAAGTGAGCGATAGCCGACTGTTGCCTGCTAGTAGTATAAATTAACCATCGTTAATTTGAACAAACAACTATAGAAACTCACTAATAACTTTAGGAATGAATGCATATAAATTGCGCGGAAACGCCTACCCAGTTGGAGGTTGACAAAACAAAACGGTGTTGTGGCTTGAGGAGTATTTATTACATGGTAATAAATAGAATACCGGTGAGAGTAACGGCGAAAACATTTTACTTCAAGTAGAGTCAATAAGCACTGAAATCGACTACATGTTAGAACTCGTTTTGGCTGTGCGAACTGTCCGACTTGACTTTACTTCTGACTGTAATCAAAGATATGACAACTTATGTATGGTCCAGCGTTCACTTTACTTCCTTGGCTGTCAGCGATTTTATCAATATGGCTGATGTCCGCGCATGTCAACAATAATTTGTCATCAGTAATTTAGGTGTTTTGTAATCAATTGTTTGCACACCGGAAATGTGTGATTTTGTTTCTGCATTGTCCTTAATACGATAGTAGACCAGCTGAAATTAGGCATTTATTTTCGGATGAACTTGAAGTCCCCACATAACCATGCACATGGTCGAATCATGTTTTTGTTAAATTTGTTTTGTGAAACAGTACTGAATATAATGAATTTTTTTACAGGTGTCTCTATTTAGCTATTGAAAATTTGGCCGGATATTTATAAAAAACCCTTTTTTTTCTCCAACCACAGCTAATGCGGATAGATGTTATTTAGGAACATAGATATTTTTTATCAAATATATCTGAATAAAGAAAGACATTAACATGACTTATTCTGCCACATGCTAAACATGTTCCATTATATCAATATTTAAATATGGATATATTATTTTCACATTCAAATATTGTTTTCTGATAAATGTGCAGAATACGTATTAGTAGAAATGAATCCGATTTGACCAGATTTCGCGTACTGAATATTACTTAAGGCTTGGCCGGATATCCGACGTTTAGCGTTCATAGTCCGATAAAATATACGAGTACGTAAATTCTGAAAAATTTCACTCATTATTTTTCTTATTATTTTTAGATATTTTTTTTTTTTACGGTTTTTTTTTCTTTCTATATTTGTAAACTTATTTTTTCTAACTTTTGTTCTTAAGTATTATTCTTTTTTCATTAAGTCCACATTGCACGTTGTGGACAATATACGGTTTTTGGTCACGTGGCTAGTATCGCAGATTGTGAATCAGGAGGTCCGAGGTTCGAACCTCGCTTTACCACAACTTCTTTCCCATTTTATAACATGGATATCAATGACTAAGAGAACGTGCCTTCAAAATAAAAATATTTGGGTAAATCATAAAATGCATTTTTTTTATTGTTCGTATAAGATTCTAAAAAAAATCGACTAGCAACATTATAATATATATTGTATTATATGATCTATGTCCAGTTGTTTGTTATTTTTCCACTGTGAAAAAAAATGCAATTCGGCAATACGATTATATTTTGTATTATATATATATTTTTTATAAATTTATGTAATTCATTATAGCTATTTTATGCAGTAATCTAATAAAATAATAATTTAAGAGTTCTCTTATGAAGGGAAACCTGTTTTAAGAAGGACTGTTCAGTGTTCAAATTAATTTTTATAAACATATTTCGCCAGTTATTTAAACACTTTTTTTATTTCTTCTATCCTAATTTTATTCACCAGATATTTATTTATATTTTGAAATATTGTATATTTAACGTATAAATATTGAAAATATGCTTCTAATTAAAATGATGTTTTGTTTACTCGATTCAGAAAACACATGCTACTATACTTTTTTGTATGGTACCGGATACTAAAAAAGGGTCGGATAAGCCAAATACCGTATACCAGTTTCGCTTCTATTTAAAATAGATGGCCTCCGTGGTGTAATGGCTGAGACACTTGACTCATGCACGAAAGGTTCCGGGTTTGATTCCCGGTGAGAATGCGATAGAAAAATATTATATTAACTGTAAGGTGATGTAAATACATATGTAATAAAGTGAGTGTGAACATTAGTTTTTGATACTATGTAATATAAGTTAACTTAAGAAATAAATAAATAGAAAGAGAAAAGGCGACTTTTCTCAATATTAGGTATTTTATGCTGTAATTGGTCTTTCAAGCTGGTTGTGGTGTAAAAAAAAATTAGTAAAAAGAATTGTGAATATACAAAATTTAACTCCTTTTTCTGCAAATGCTCAGACTGACATATTCCCCCATCCATCTCTGTTACTTTGTGTGTCAATAATAATGTATTCCATGAATCAATCCAGGTAGAAACTTAAATAATTATTTAATTCGAGATAATACTGCATAATGTATTCGGGATTATTCTTCTGAAAGGTAGTGCCATATCGTATTATATTTCACAAAACATGGTATATAAAAAGCAGAAACTTTCCAGACCTTTTTCCGGACCCAATTACCCAATTATGGAGGCTTTGCGTTACAAGGCTGCTAGGCTTCAAATAGCCTCCGAAAATCAAAAGCATAGAAAAGCACCAAAGTAGGTACCTAGTGACCACGTAAATAATTCTTTATACAATTTTTTTTTCTTGTGAGATAATATATGATTGCATCAATTGACAAAGTTTTATTTTTTATGATTTTTAAAACATAAAATATTAATGGATGTCAACAGGCAACGAAACGTCTGCTTTAGAGATCTTATTTAATAGAAAAGTAACTGCATTGATACTCAACTTTAAATTTATCATTTATATTTATACTATATACAATAACAAATATTCAATTTTTACAGTAAAAAAATATGTTATATTTCTCTTAAATTTGTTTTTACATTATAATTTCTTATCTATTTAATATTGTTTTAAAAAAACATCATTTTAATAGTGCTTTATGTACCACCGGGTAAAGATAGTGGTATGATTATGATGGTGAAATAACTTTGGTATTTTGAAAATATTTAAAAAGGGCACAAATCATAAAAAGTTAAAAGTTAACATGTTTTATCGATGATGTGATAAGAATTCAGAATTCAAATCGTAATATTCCTTTAGAAATTCTTCTTTAGTTAAAAGCTTCTCACAATTTCAATTCGAGTCGAGAATTACGACTTGCAAAAACTTCATAATTTTTCACTTTCGATAAATCCGAAGTTTTTATCCGAACCAGAAAGCCCTGAAATTCTGACCAAGTTTCGGGATAAAAGCTCGGGTGAAATTACACGGGAAATGTTTCATGAAAGCGTCACTGCGCCAAGTGAAACACAAGGGAATAATTACAGGAGGAAAGCTCTCCAAATTACGGAACAAGATCGGTGCAAAGCTCTTTAAGCTTTTTGCAAAATCTTGCGCTAGTGCTGTCACGAAGTTATTTTGAAATTAGAATGTAACAGAGAGATTCCTATTTTATTACGACATTGAAATAAATGTTAATATATTTAGTGCAAATGATATAGTTGTTTAAGAACTATCTCTTATCTATTGGGTGTTAACATTAGTTATGTCCGTTTTTTCCAAATGAAGAGAACAAGAGAAAACAATAAAAAAGTATAACGAATTAGTTAATAATGTATTCTCCTTCATTATTTTTAACTTCACTGTACACTACGCAAATACCCTTAGCAGCTTTAGCAGCTTTATTTCCACAATTGAACGCCACTAGAAGGAGGTGTCGAAAATTTTCATTTTCGTTCATTCGACATTCCATTTTGAAGGACTGTAATAAAATAAAAAAATACAGAAAAAAAAATCGAATGACGGATACCCTTTACTATTTCGTTTTACTTAAAGTAGGTACTCATTTTTAAATTTGGAAAAAAAAAAACATTTATTTTTTAATAAAGCTAATCTTATATTCAGAAAAATGGTTGTTTTAATTAATTGATTAATTAATTACATGTTTTTATTTTTGATTACTCGTTTATTTTTAATTTCATAAAATTGTATAGTACCTTTATACCTACCTTTAATGATTCTTTTTTAATGAGAGAAAAAAAGAATCAATAATATTTTTATTGATTCTTTTTTCTATCTGGAAAAATAATGCTTTTAAAATTAATCTTACATTTGTATTCGATAAATCAAACTCTATGATATGAATTTTAATTTCTCCGCTTTATGTTTGAGTCGTCATTGCGTTTTGCTCGTGAGATGTCTGGTTTGATTCTTGGCATAAATTACTCAAAATGTTTCATATATATATATTTTTTAATTGAAATATTTCGCAGTTCAAAGGTTGAGAAAACAAGCTAAGATTAGACAGTGCAAAACATAAAACCTTGTAAAAAATAAATTTTTGACAAATGATTAAATTGAATATGTATTAAATTTGTTATGTATTTGAAATTACAGTACCATGAATACTAAAAAAACACATATATCTTAAAATATTAAAATTTATATGTAATTTTCAATTATTGTGATCTAACCGGGAATCGAACTCAACTCCTTCTTGTATAAAACGAGCACTACGCCACGTTTGCCATCGATTAAAATAATTAAGTTTCATGTTAGAGTATAAAAATTTCGAAGGCTAAAATTTAATCTGTGAAATACAGTAATCATCATAAACATGTTTATATTCAGTGGTAAGGATAATGAAAAAAGTAATGACATTTAAAAAAAAAAAATGCCTAAATACCTCCTAAGTATTACAGAAAATACACATTTTTGACAGAAAACATTTGCAAAGTGAACCATCATTGTATTGACAATGAAAAGGTTAATCTGCTATAAAAATCTACTCCGCCCTTGATAATGGGGTCTAATGGGAGAAGTTTATACCCTATTACAGGATTATGCACACCAAAGGCAACTAAAAACACAACAGCACCCGTACAAAACAATTAAGATAAAGTGTTTAAATCACCATTGCTTCGAAATGAATATGTTCACAATGAGAAAGTTCAGTGGACTTTTTTTTTGTTTTGTTAAAAGATTATAAAACTAAGCCAAAAATTTTGTAATTTTATTTTTACATATCGTATTATCAACGCAATGACTTTAAAAAATTTAGTATTTCTGAAATAACACCTCGTGTGACAAAGCTACTCTTCCGCTTATTCTCTGTCAGTTCTGCCGATTGGTCCGTTTACGGTAAGCAAACTGGATATCTTTCAGAGCTCTTTTACCATTGGTTGATTCATATAAACCAGTGACGACGTTCGAAATTGTCCGTTTTTTTTTTTAAATTTTTTTTTGTACATTTTCAAGAAACTTGACCGTACAATTGAATGCTTTAAGTTTTACCACTCGCAGGAAAACATTTTTGTATCCTTTATCCCGTAAAGCTAAAGTTGCTTATTGGACCGTACAATAATCATATGTATGCACCCTTTTTTCCCCCATTCTTTATTGTTACGCACTTGATGACACACGACTTTGCAGCTGAGATCCCAAGAGAAAACTGATGGAGAGAGTAATGTATAATTTACATGATGGTATGTTTAGACAAATTTAACACTCGACAGTGTTAAAAAAAAGAAATTGTCTCATTATTGCCCTACATTGCCAACTTTTAGCCGATGTCAGGTTATAAGTATGGATGAAAACAGGATTGTTATATTATTTATATTAATTTAATTGGTTAACATTTATTATGGAGACGGCGGCGTCGGGCAGAACGTTGTGTTGAGGATGGCAGTGGAGGAACAATAGTCAACGGTGGCATCCTAAGCCCCAACTGTGTTACTGTTTTGGCTTTCAGGGCACTGCATATTGAACAAACACCTTGCTAGAATAAACCTTTTCGAAACTTCTAGATGTACGTTCTACAGCGCAGATGAGGAAACACCTATACACATTATATGTGAATTGATGCTGTGCATCACAAAAAGAGCCTTACCCTTGGGGACCACTAGTTAAACCTTAGGATGTTAAAGAGCTCGCTCTCTGTCTAATAGCCCGATACTTTATGAATCTGGGCTCGGAGGGGGAGACTTAATGATATGTAAACTCTCGCCTTCCTCACAGTAACCAGACTCTTTATAGACCTGGGCTTGGAGGGCGAGAACTTTTTACAGAAACCCGTCACAATAGATATGTACAGGTCGCAGTGACGTCAGGAGCTTGCATAGCACTGACCCCCCCCCTCTAAGAATAAGAATTCTATTTTGGCGTCAGATGGCAACCAGCCGTAAAACAGAAACCAAACAACAAATCCCATAGTCCAACGTGAAGACTGAGGAGTTGGAGGGCTGACCTCAAGTAAATTGGACCCAAGTAGTTTGGAATGATCAACATCCAGGAGGAAAAAAAAGAAAAATGACCAATATTTATGGCAACACAGATAATTAACATTTAAGGAAATGGAATATGGAAGTCTAAGCATTTACATGGCTTACGACGTGTCATTTGCTGGTTGATGCGGCCATTTTTAACATCGTTCCCTTTCCGCACCTAATGGCGCATAGGGCACTACATTGGTACACCAATCGCAGGGTATCTTGATCATTTTTGTTACATTGAGGTAAGATGACCAGTCTTACGCTTCAGGTACCAGTCCAGGGACTATGAAATATTCTAGTGTGAAAACACCCATTTGAATAAATATTTCACATCAACTATGTCGGGAATCGAACCCAATACCTCTTGCATGGCAGGCTAACGCGCTGAAAATTACACCACGAAGGCCGACAAAGGTAAAGTGGCCATTTTACTCACTGTGTAACATTTACCATTATGTCTATTTGAAACATTTATTTTTCTTCAATTTATTCTGCTGTCAACATTAATTTTTGTGAGGTTAAAAAGAGCTTATTCCTTTATTTATGCGAGTGGGATTTATCTGACTGATTTATTTACCTACATATTTGGTAACGCCCAAAAATATTTTTGATTTTTCTTCTTTTTTACTAGATTGTTTAATAAACAAGATTTCGGTTTTGCCCAATTTTTTTCAACAACACAAAAAATATACGGAACAAAAGAAATTATGGCAAACATAAATAAATTGAACGTAATTTTTCCTCCTTCTTCTTTTGCTGCTCCTACCGAAGGTTAGCGACCATTGTTTTGAATTGATCACGATCCTGGCCCAGTCTAATCAGCGCTGATGCATCTGACACACCAAACCACCGTCTAAGATTTCTGAGTCATAACGCCCTTTTCCGTCCCATACCCCGCCTGCCCTCTATCTTTCCTTCCATAATAAGTTGGAGAAGGGCAAACTTCTCATTGCGGAATATGTGACCAAAACATGGGGGTTTTCTTTTTTTGACAGTGGCAATTGACTCACTCTCTTTGTTCATATTTTTGTTAATTGTCTAATTTTCTGATTCACTAGTTTTATAAATTTACTGGTATTATTTAATACTTTTTCAAACGTATTTACGTATACTTATTAAAACAACAGATTTATAAAATAAAAAAAATAATCTTTAAACCGCTTCATTGGAGATTCGATCAGTCCATGAGATTCTAAGCATTATTCCATTTTTTTCCTTACACTGAATTTAAGAAAAAGGTTTTCGAAACAACAAACCTAAGCTTTATATTTATTTATTTCAAATTTCTTCCTTTCATCGGATAGTCTGATTAATGCATGTGGAAGGATACACGCCATAGTATTTTGCGCCCTATTTTCTGTAAAATTTCCCCTTTACTTTTGGCTATCGGCGTTTTTTGATATGTAGGAACTATTCTGTTACAAAGATCTTATAATATATCGTGTCTTGGGCTATCTGCCGCCATCTATAACCCGCAAACTGGACAATGTCATCTATCACCTTTTTCGTGGTCTTCCGTCACCTCTTTTGTTGTTCCAAGTCCTCCACAGAATTCTGGGCCCTTATCTGACACTATTCTGTCTTGTCCATTGCCAGTTTATCTTTACTGTTCTTTCTGCGATGTCGGTATCCTTTGTTAGGTGTCTAATATCTTCATTTCGTTACGGTGACTGACGCTTGAAAATACCAAACGCAGCTCTGCATGGAATACCAGATAGACAGCGTCCATCAGGGAGACTCAAAAGGTTGAAGATATAGCTGGAGTTTAGCATCAAAACAGGATAATCCTAATTAAACTCTTTAGTCTGTAGAAAGTTGAAGAAGAGGTGAATACCGGAATACGGTAATGGTACAGAAAATTTACAAATGCTTTTACCACTACACCACGAGGTGAACAGTATAAAAATTGCTTTTTATATTCTCCTCCTAGTTCTCAAATAATTTTATGATGTTTTTGTGAATTTAAATTAACGACTTCACATTTCATTTTTGCTATACACAAACAAAAATAAACTTTATGATGAGTTCAGTGAAAACATAAATATTTATAGCAATAAAATAGTTTATTGCGAGTTTATCTAAATGCTAGATCCGGAATAGGTTTTAATTCTCTTGAGAAATATTTCCAGGAAGTGTATTTAGAGTATCGTTATATTTTAAAGCTGTTTGTTCAACATTTTAGTTAAATGTAATTGCTTATTACTTTTAGTATAAATTAATTTCAGAAACAATATTTTGAGTTTATTTAAATGTTCGTAGAAAGGACTGGATTTAACCCCCCTAGGGTACCCTTTTTAGCTCAGCGTGTTAAAATTCTGGAAAAAACCTGTCTTTAACCAAATGCAGTGTCACATCTATCATTTTTGCAGCCCAAGTAAATGAAAAAGTTTTATTTTTTAATTAGTTGTATATATACAAACCATTACTTATATTTGCGACTTATTATTTCTGAATTGTATTTAGCAAATATTCAATTAAAAGCTAATATTTAGTACATTTTAAATACAAGCAAGCGTTTAAAACTTCGCCAGTTAGCCGTTTTCTTTTATATGTTTTAATATTATTAAACGCAGATAATAAGTTCTTACAAACGTGTGCAGATTGTCTTTAAACAATACGTGTCACTCAAAATATCTTGGCCTGTCATTTTTGACAGGGAGTTATAAAGATTAATATATAACCACAGAGATGGAAAACATTTCAGAGTAGGAATATTAATGCCAAGTTTTGTTTATTTTGTCTTTGTTTGAAGATCCATGTATCATAAATTCTTTCAATTTTACAAAAATCAACAGTTGGAAAAATTGAAGTACGGTGTTTCTTGGCAAAAATAGTACATGTAATTCAATTGCAATACAAAAACATAAATAAAATTAAAATAAGTGCCAACAGAAACTTGTTGACTAAAATAACTGACTAAATAACTTGTTGTTTATCGGGGATATGTTTCTGTCACATCCAAAATATCTAAATAATTTTAGATATTCAATAAAGTTACACTGATTAATTACTGGAAGTATGAAAATGAATTAAATCCAATGCTATCCTTTCACCCCGTTTGAATCTTTGAAATACCAATTTCAATTTATTTTAATTGTTTTGTAGCTATTTAAGATATAAATCATTGGTATTTCGTGTGTTCAATTTAGCTCAAAACAAGAGGCTCGTGAGAGATAAAGATATTTATCTTTTGATTAAAATATTCAAAACGCTATATTTATCCAGAAACAATTATAATAAAACACTTCGCTTGTTATTCATGATGCCATTTAAAAAATAGAACAACCTCAAGCTGGTTATCATTGGAAGAATGTATATGAATTACTAGCTTTTATCCGCTGCTTCGCTCGCGTGGTATTAGGGAGAAATTCGTTAGGTAATTAATTAGCTTTGTGGAAAGATTTTTTTATGACAGAAATTAGCTTGTATCGATTGCTGGTCCTCTTACTATCGCTCTGAAAGGAATACGACGATCCGTTAGTCTATGGCGTCGTCGCATATTTATTATATTCACAAAACCGTAGCGGCCTCCGTGGTGTAGTGGTCAAGACGCTTGATTCACGCACGGAAGGTTCCGGGTTCGATTCCCGGTGAGAACACAAAATTTAAAATAGGATTTTTCTCAAGCCTGGGTGTTCTGTGATGTAATTCACCACTGTAATTGGGCCTCCTGGCCTGTTGTGGTGCAAAATAAAAATAAATAAAAAATATAAAAAAAACAAAATCCTACAACCAAACCTAAATTAATATCAAGCGAAACTTACCATAGATAAATCAAGCAAATTATAGAAATTTAAAGAATCAATTTCTCATGTTTTAATAATATAGCTTATTGTTGATATATGATATTAAAATGGAAATATTTTTATTACTTTTTAAAAATGTAAGATAAAAAAAAGTATCCTACTTAACTTCTCCTGCTATTCCTATGGAAAAAATGTAAATCAGTCGCTCCATTGAGACGTGAAGAAAACACAAAACAAAAAAAACTTTTGCATTTATAATATTAGTATTTACATATTTGTTTTAATTGAACATACTAAGTATCAAGGTAATCATTTCAACTGACAACAGAGGCAAAATTTTTATCATTACTAAACCATTTTACGTATCAGAAACAATATTTGAGTATGGCCAAATGTTTGTGGACAAATGCAGGATTAAGTGCGCTAATCAATGTGTACACTAGAAAAAGATACGTCAATCCGTGTCCGAAGAATACAGTTCTGTATTAAAAAGAACTAGAATACTGGACGCGGCTAGTCTGAGGTAAAAATACTGAAATCGGGTGGTGATTTGTCTCTTTTATAGTGTAGTGCTTGGCGCATTTGGCTACCTTTCTTTAGGTCTCGGCTTTAATATCTGGTAAGGTCAACGATAAATATTAGTAAAACGTATTTAAAAAAAAAAAAAAAGTAATTCTATAAAATTTATATTTGAAGCACTAACTTTTTTGTTATTCATTATACTAAAATGATTATAAAACAACTTTTTTAAAAATCAATTACTTTATATTTTTTCTACAGACCGGTTTTAAAGATACATAATCTTCTTTGTTTGTTCTTTTTTCAAAAACTGGTGCCTTTTGTTAGTATCCAATTAGGATCTAATATCCTTTATCTGTGTATACTGCTGCCAACGAGACACCTGCCATGCCATCTAAGTGTTCTGGGAACAATTGCTCTCAAAGGCAAATACACTTTTAAAGTGTAAACTCTTCCCAAAACCATTTTAGACAGGGGAGTTTTCATATTGGTTTTGTCAAACCTTTTTTTTATTATTTATTTTATTTAGTTCTATGATTAACATAGTCTAATATATATTTAAAACACAATATATACATATTTTCTTATTTTAACATTATTTATCACTATTATACACTATTATACACTTAATATCCTAATTTATAATATTCACTGTTTCATATGTACATTTTCATTAATTATATTCACTATTTACACTATATATTACCTAATATTTGTCACATATATACTTTTTACATTTAATTTTAAATATATTTACATTTATTTTTTTTTTTTGCTTTCTGGCATTTCCTCAAATAATTGTATTCCCTTGTACATAAGGCAGTTCTGGGACATTGCTTTTGATTTCTTTTCCAGTCTTATATTTTTAGATCCTCTTGTTGCATAGTTATGAAAGAACTCATTATTTTTTAGTTTATTTTGAAAATATTGCGGAACTATTCCTTTATTAATTTTGACAAAAGAAACATTTTTTTAAAAATATACAATCTTACAAATTAGTAGCGACCGATTGAAACGAGATATTCAGCCAAAACCGGCTTCTGTTCTAGTTTCGGCCAAAACCGAAACTGATTAAATAATAAGTTATCAAATCGTCAAAAATTAAGCGTTTTTACTGTTAAATCGTTCGAGTTTATTCAAATAAGAGGTAAATAAAATATTTGAAATAAAAATAATGAATTAAACGTAGCAACTAACTACACTCATCATAAAAATCACAATCAACTGGAATAATTCAAATCTTACATAAAAATAATAAAGGATTTAAAGTTAATAATGTGGAAATATTTCACATTAGGAAAGCTTAAAAAAATAATGTTCCTTTGATCAATAATCAAACAACCTTTCCATTTAGTCCTTTAAACGATGTTTCACTGGAATGGTCACCCTAAACCCACTAAGCTCACCCCCTCCCTCCATTTCCTCTAACTTTTTTCAACTATTTCTTAAACAACATATAATATTTTCATAATTTAATTAGTGCATGTGTTTAAAAATGCATATCGTGTTGGTTTTATAGTTTTGTGCAACTATGATGAAGGTGTATAGTGGGTTTTGCATGTTGGTTTAATTGGTGTCCAGACAAAGAGACGGGTACGTCTCGAAACCGGTAGACATAGAAAAGTCGGTAAGCGGTTAAATACAAATATTTAACACCATTTAGTCAAAATTACAGATCACGCAGCCGACTCACGAATCAAAAAACGCACCCGAGTACAGCTGAGCGTAATCCGGCACATTCCGACTGTAGGTTTCGGCTGAGACGAAGATTCGGCGAATTTTCGTCTGAAACCAAAACTTTGGTCGGTCACTACAAATAAGTAGGTTATATTGAAATGGCATATCTGCTCTTCGTATATATATATATAATAACTATACTTGCGCGATATCTAATGCACTGTTACACGCATCTAGAAGTCGTACGAATACAAGCCATATATATTATTTATATATTTATTTATTTATTTATTCACACTCTTTATCAAAATACAATTTCATGTTCACTTTGCCCAGCTAACAAGGGTACATACCCGTTCCAAGCTAGGCAATTACATTTTAATATATTATAAAAGTTAACAAATGAATATAGAGCACAGACAAACAAAATATTAACTTATTCGGATACACATTTTGTATCATATACATACAGACATACACATATATACACACATATATATATATATATATATATATATAATAAAAAAATAATTTTCAAAAAATACCATTATGAATTCAGTTGTATTAGGTATTCAATTGAAATGTCAACTGGCCGAATTGTTGAAGAAATAATTAGTGCTAAAAACGGCCGCGTCGAGCGCATATGTCCTGAAAATGACGCATGAAAGTAATTATCGTCTTATGTCAAAAGTACTATTTCAAAGAAAAATAGCCCTTAAGAAATAATGTTTTAAATACTGTTTTCCAAATCAATAATCTTCTAATAATTTGTGTAATCTGCAAGTTTAATCAAGCAGAAAAAACCCGCACTGGGGTTAAGACATTCAAAATACAGTATACTTATATGTATGAAAAATAAGCTGGAATAATCGGCTAGTTTCTTGGCTGACCGCAGGCGCTGGGTGCGCTTTATTACTATTAATATTTATATTAGGCTCAAAATTCAAATGGAAGTGGAAATAATTTAAAACAAATAGAAATTATTAATTTGTTTTTCTGTAAATAAAGTTACAGTAAAACATTATTATGGACAGTCATATAATGGTAAGCTGCGCATAATCGCTTTTATACACGGTTCGCCCCTGCCGCATACGCGTCACCTTTATTTATCGTTTCACTACACGCCCGACTAACTGAGCAGGACAGAGACAGAAGATAGCTTACGACTGGTAACATATAAATAACACGTTTTTTAACGTTAAAATAACTATTTCAAACAAGTATTGATTAAGATAAAAACATTGCTTACCGGTGAAAGGTTATTATAAAACTATTGTTTTTTCTATCTTTTCCTAATCGATTTGTGCATTATCTTAGCGTACATATAATATATTGCTAGAAAAAACGTAGCCAGAGAATGCTCGCAACAGACTAAAGTCCGTTCCATCAAACATATGCTAATTGGCCGCAAGTTAAGGGATTATATTTTGAAAGCTCATGTTCAAATTTTCTGTTTTTTATTTTATTTATTTAACTTTTTGTACATAATGTTAATTGTATATTGGCGAGCTTATTACCAAATGTCAATTTCTTCCAACCAACCAATTAAATAAAAGTTGTATTTTTATAATTTAAGTAAAGCATATTCAGTAGAAAATAAATATATAAAAAAAGCTGAAAATATTTAAAAATAGAAATAATTATATTTGTTTATAAATTACCTTAAATTAATAGCATTACTCAATGGTAAAAAAGAAAAAAGAGGAAAGAGGAAGGAAGGAGGGATTAAGGAAGAGAAAGGAGATGTTTCTTCAGGCGTGATTTAAACAGAGATACTGTAGTAACATCATCATTTTTGGTCATACCGTATTATGAGATTACAAAAACGGTGCTTCAAGGTGTGAATAAAGACTCTCTGACTAATATTGGCTATACCTTTAATCGTGACGTCCATCAGTATAATACGCGACAGCGTCAAAATATTCACGTACCTGGATCACGCACGACAAGGTATGGTCTAAGGTCTCTGCTATACCTTGCTTGTAGCGAGTACAACAGGCTTCCGGAGTCCTATAGAACGTCAATAAATAACAATAGTATTCATTTAAAAAATTACTACTTGAGGAGGTACGTGGAGGGTGAAATTTAGTTTTAAGTTATTTTTCCCTTAAATATTTCTTTCTTGCAATATGTAAATATAACAATTTTATTTTTAATTTTTATTATGGATTGTTTAAAGGATGGCAAGCGGATGTATGATTTGTATCATATATTTGCTTGCTATCTTATTTCAGTTTTTATGTACATATTATTACTTGTTACTTTATTACCATTTGTTGCTATATTATTGTTGTTAACATACCTATGTGTAAATATTTTTCTGTCCCAAAATGGGTTTGTTGCAACTCCTGGGAGTACAAAAAAATTTTTTTTGTATGATTTAATAAATAATAAATAAAATCTTTGATGGTGGATGGGAGATGATTCCACAATCGAGCGGCATGGACACTATATGAGTTAGAGACGAAACAGTTATATACCTCAATAATCAAAAGTGGCCACTTAAACCAGCCAATGACAGATCATACGCATTGTAATTACCTGGACTTTTATTTTTCGATACCAAATTTCCCTCTCTTTTCCGATAAATTTCAACACAAAAATTCTAGGCTCACGCGGTGTTGTTGATGTCACACAAACCATAAAAATAATATAATACCTTTGACACATCAAAACGTAACAATAGTTCGTATCTATGATTTGATGAATTGTCACCAAGCTGACCAAGGTCGGTCGCATTGTGTCAGTCGCCATAAAAACGTCATCTATCCGTTCGGTTTTAGTAATTTAATTAACTTTTGTGATTAACTAATAGTTTTGTGCAAATTGTGTGTGATATTTGTAATGTGTTTGCAAAGGAAGTATGTATGCTGTATGTGCGACTCACGACTTGTACACGATGAGGAGAACTAAGGTAATATAAGTTATAGTAACTCATTTAACTTTCCGTTTTTGCCATTATAATTAACTTTCAGTCACAAGAGCTGTATTACCCCTGTTACCCTGTTATAGAAAACAATATTTTTTACAATTATTTCGTTGTTTTCGTGTATTGTATATTTTTATTGATAAAGATTTTATTTATTATTCATAATAAACAAATTGTTCTCCTGAATACACGTGCGCGGTGAAATTTCATATAAACCCGCATTCAAAAGTACTAAACTCAACGAGTTCTTTTTTTATTTATAAATCATATAACACAAAGTATTTTACAAGTGGAATACATTGAATTTCATTCCCAGGAGTTACATCAACTCAATCCGGGACATAAATAATATTAATATTTTAAAAAAATAGACACATCATAGAATTAAGAATAGTCCAGAAACCGCATACGCACATAAAACAGAAGGTGACTAAACTACTCATTAATGAGTAGGTTTACGTTTTGACCCATTATTTTCTTTATAGACGTCGCTCAGTACGCAACTCCTGATTTGAATTTAACTATGCCGTGTTGTGTACTTTTAAAGTGTGAAAATACTACTAAGATCTTAAAGAAACGGGATGGTTTCACATTTCATGTGTAATTAGCAAACGAATAATTAAGTTGCAAATGCATTACTTAAAAATTGAATTATTTTTCCATCTGTCAAGATTGTCGAAGAAACAAAATGGAAATTTCGTTAGTGTTGCCAGGGTAGTACAATTTTTAATCCTACTTTGCTCATCTTATAAGAGAAATAATGAAAATTGGACCTCGGATCAAACAACTCTGTTGTAAACATTTGACCGACATTACCTTCAAAACATAAAATATTATTTGACATGATATAAAAATTGCGTTCAACAAAAAATCAAAGATTTTTTAGTCAAATAATATCATAATATAAAGTTTATATTTGAAGCACTAACTCTGTGGTTATTCATTATAATAAAATAAATAAAACAACTTTGTTTTTAACCACTAATTGTTATTTTTCACCGACCGGTTTCAAAGCAAAGAAGCTTCATTGTCAAGGTTTACGTAACTTACGTACGGATACGTTACGGATAACCCATGTTTATAGTTTTCTATCAATAAACTTCAATTGCATATCAGCTAATGTCGTATAATATGATTTTTCAGGATAAAAACTCTCATTTGATTTTTCTATTCAATTGGTAACACTGCATTGGATTCGATTACTAAAAGGCGTGATCTGGGTGTAATTTTTGATCAGAAATTGTCTTTCATCAGTTTCAGAGGACTTTAAAAATGTGAACAACTAAAAGATTTTGTACACCTATCTGATGAGAAGCATCTTGAAGTATAATTCTACAATACGGATTCCTTATTATGCCTCACACCAGATTCCCATAGAATCACCTCCGAATAAGTTTTTAGATGTGTTAATTTTAAGATAGGAATATGCAATGAATTTCGTCACTTAGATTATTTGTTAAATTAGTAACAGAAGAACTATTAACGATTTATTAATTTTACTCAAAATTGTTATTTCAATATTAAACAGCTCCAAGTTTTTGGCACTTAATAATTTTTCAAGTACCGGTAAAAGTGACAATGCGTGTTAAACTGTATACTTGCAACAATCGTACCAAAATATATATTTTAAGCAATTTAATACCAAATCGTCTACATGCAATGGGCAATAAACATTCGGATTTAGGTGACGTATTTTGAATGAAATTTCCAGCTTCTAAACAATTACTTATTTTACACTTATATGTTTATAAATTTGTGTAAACCACTTTCATTGAGAGTTATACTTCGACCGGCTTCGAGATTACTACCTCATCGCCAGGAATTAAACAATAAACCGAAACCGGTCAAGGTATAACTCTAAATTAAAGTGGTTTATACAAGTTCATAAACAAATAAGTGTAAAATGTCGTACTACAAAGTGAAAAATGTTTTTGATAACAATAATAAATTACTTATTAATTTATATATATGCCCAGTGGGCATTTTTAAAGACATATATTTACATGGAAAATTATTATAAAATAAAGTAGAAATACACAATGGTATATAAGTGAGAGTGAAAGCGGGAGAGTGGTGTTTATAATTGAATTTGATTTAGTGATCGTTTGAAAGAAGACAACTTGTTATTAAAAAAATCAAGACTGGTATGTTGGGCATAGGGGAATGAAGACCAAAGTTATTTCTATGGTTCTATGGTTGTGTCCTGAGCAGTCTGTGATCGATGCTCGTGTCCAAGTTATTCAAAACCGATATGTCTTTACAATATTTCCTATTATCTGCCAGTACCTAGTCAATTTGGTTTCTTTTTGCCATCCGGAGTTTTCCAAGTCCATTTCCATTTGCAAAGATTATAATACATAGGGGAGGGTGGGGCATGATGAGGCCTTTAAGGTAATACGTCATTAAAACGCGTTTCTTTTTATAAATCCTTAAAAAAAATATCTTGCCCCATCTTGCTCCACTACCCCATCATGCCCCACCCTCCCCTATAAAAATAGCCTACGGCATTATGAAGGCAATATTCATTATACTATATTGATATTTAATAAATATTAAACATTATTATGTTTTATGAATAAAATTCGTTTCCTTTATATGTAATGGTAATATATTTCGTTTATAAAAGACGGTATTACACGTTTCTTGGAAATTTATCTTTTTCCACACCCGTGAACCTTTTGTGGAACTAACATATGTCTATTCAATGTGAAGTATTTCATCGATAAAGCAACAATAATACTATAGTAACCACTTTCCTGTAACCAACACGGCTTCCTACTCGTATATAGCTCTGAGATTTAATATAAATATTTGAATTTTAGTAATATTGATATGGATAGATAAATAATGTTTCGTTGATGCTTTTTTCAGGTTTATGACAATAAAAGCTTATTTTTATGATACAGCCAAATCAAACGTTAGTTCTATCAAAAATAAAATTGCAGTACTACTAAAACATTTGCTATTGAGTTTTTTTTAATGCTTGTATTTTTTGTCGGCCTCGTAGTGTAATGATCAGTGCATTTGCCAACTATGCGAGAGGTCTCGGGTTCGATTCCCGACATGGTTGATATGAAATATTTATTCAAAAGGGTATTTTCACACCAAAATATTTCATAGTCCCTGGACTAGTACCGGAGCTTAAGACTGATCATCTTACCTTCCTGTAACGAAAAAGGATCAAGATACGCTGCGATTGGTATACCGATGCAGTGCCCTATGCACCATCAGGTGCGGATAAAGAATGATGATGATTTTTTACTGTTTTTGTTTTTGCAATTACCAGCCTCACTTTTTTAAATCTGTATCAGCAAATTATAAAGTTTATAATATAAAATAACTTTTCAAGTAGACTAAATATCGAATTCTGTTAAAAATATCGTGTTAATTTCAGTAGAATTTTATTGTATGATACCAGTCACTATGTCAAAAACATTATTTGGTACAGTTAAATTTATTTTTTTTAACTATGGCGAAATTAAGCAAATCAAACATAGAAAAAAATATTTTTACATATATTTTACTTTTTTCTAAGTTAATATAAATAATAATAATATTGTCTTAAATTCGTGAGAAAAATGTTTCGTTTTACAAATTACTCTTTTGTTATTATTTTTGTGAATACAAATAAAACAAAGAATAACAATAATAAGGGAAAGGGAGTTTGTAACGAAAAAAACCAAAAATAAAAAAAATATATACATGTACGTGAGAAAAACTTCCGGAAGTGCCTTTCAGATCATTAAACATGTATTTAAAAAAAACTCATTTTTATTTTAGTTAGTACTGAATTTTCAACTGGTGTATTGAAAGTCATTTTCCCACAGCGTTTTCTCTGTTGCAGTCAAACTACTTTCTATTTACAAAATAATTACTAATCTGATAAAACATATCTAATTCTGTTTTTTCATGTATAAAAAAAAATATTTTTTCCTTCTTACCTAAATATTTCAATTTTGGGGGGCATTTTTAACGAGTTGTAAATAACTATTAGAACTATTACTAAAATACTCTTAGAAAATGGGAATCGAGTTGTGATTGAATGCGGTTCGAACCTAGGGCCTCTGATCCGTGAGTTCGTGACACTAGCCTAGCCACGGTACCACAACTCGGTTCAAGTATCGTAAAAATAAAAAATATAAAAAGATTATTAATTTTAACCCATCTTCTCGATAATGGCACCATAATGCCAGTTAATAACTCTAAATAGTGATTTTATTTATTTTAAAAGCATTTAAAATACAGTATAATAAACATGCAGTAAAAAAAACATATCTTCATAATTCCTTTTACACACTTTCATCTAATATCCAAAAACAAGACGTGATTTTCAATTTTTTTTTAAATCATTACAATTTCCATAATTTTAATGATTACCATAAATCCCTTTCCAAGCTTAAGAGTCTATCTTTTTTTTGGTGAGGCATAATATTTCCTATTTCATTTTAATAAGGTGTTTATAAGTAAACTTATAACCAATCAATATGTTGAGAATATTTTCTACAAAACAGGGGAAAAAAACGATGAGGTATATAGTTAGGCTGGTATTCTGAACGCTTTCGCGGGGATAGAGAACACGTTACTAGCACGTAATTTGAGAACGTAGATCACGTGCTTGCAATGCTTTCTGTTGTAAAATAAAGAAGGGGAATACATTATTGACTTATTTGTGGTAAAATAATAAAGGAGAATACATTATTGACTAATTTGTTGGTGTTAATAAGAATTGTGTCCGTTTTCTTTTCAAATAAAGTGCATCAGAGGAATCAACCAATAAGTCAAGAATGTATTCTCCTTTATTATTTCACAACAAATGAGTCGATAATTCGTAGCATCTTCACCATCTGCTGCGCATATACTTGAACCGCAAATAGCTTTAGCAGCTTTATTTCCTAGATTGAACGCAAACAGAAAGAGATATCAAAAATCCTAACTTTCGTCTGCTTAACATTCCATTTCGATGGGTGGAAATAAAATAAAATAATACATGTAACATAAAAACAAACACATTATCTTGTAGAGCAGAAAATTTCCTTTCGAATTATGCTTTTTTTTTTCATTTATAGATTTGACGAATTTTATTTAAAGGGTTGTTACTATCTAATAACGAAATACATTCAAACATTGATATGCACGGACTTTTCATGCCTACGAAAGTTTATTTTAGTATTTGCATGTTGGTGTAGTGAGTATCTCGGCGAAGACATAAAAGCTCAGTAAGTGGTTAAATACAAATATTTACAAGCATTAATTAAAAACCGCAAGGTTAATGCTTTGAACATAAATAATACGAATATGTACATACATATTGGGTACCTACTGATTACGGTTTTTTTATAAGAGAGTGCGGTTTCACATATGAGCCTCATTTCGTTCGAAATTGAATTCTTTTATACTTTTTCCAAGAAATAAGCGAGTCAAATTCCTAATAAGCAAGAGAAAATGAGTAAAATTGAGTTCGGTTAAGCTCTCTCTGTTTTGTGCTAACCATAATGAAATAACTGCTAAAATTATAAAACCATGTTGGTATGAAAACCGATTATATATATAAAATAATGGGGTTTGCGGAAATGTATTTACAGCGATGAGTGACAGTGTAGTGAAACTGTTTTTGTGTAAATAATACATAAATATATAGAATTTTTATTCACCAAAAGTTTGGTTTCGAGATTACTCATATTACATAAAAGATTTAAATTGCGTATTTACCAAGAATTTTATTAATAACTTAACATGATTGACTGTAATAAAAGAAAAACACAATAAAATGATTACCAACAATACTGTCTGAACTTAACCATGATTTGTTCCAAGAAGCTAAACTTTTAGACATAAGACAAATATATAGTTTTCAATGTTTAAAATATATATTTAAGAACCAAAATTTATTTACAAGTAATTCAAATATGAAGTCAAAGAAGGGATCGTGTGTTTTATACCACATTGTGACTCCCACAGAGACATGCGTATTTTATGGGCCCAAAAATTTTTAATAATTTTTTTACTGATAATATTTCATTGATTCCAAACTTTCAAAACGTTCCTTCTTTTAAAAAACACGCACTTTACTGGATTTAAATTAAAGATACGACCTCTTTTTTTTTATAATACATTTTGTTGCTCTTTAATAATAAGGAATATTTTTATGTTTTTTTTTTATGTTTTTTTTAGATATTTTTTATTTCCTTTTTTAATTACTATAAAAACCATGTATTTTTTTACAAAATCTTTTATTTTCTCTTTCTTATGTTACACTAAAATATTAAAACTGTCTATTTATTAAAGGAGCCAAAATTCTTTAACATTTTCTTTTAAACCCACGAACAGGCCATGCCTTTTTGGGATTTTTGTGTACTATTTTTACTATTAATATGTACTTCATTGCTTTGTAATTATTCTCTCTTTTAATACTTTGTTCTACCTCTTATGTACGAGTATATTATAAAAAAACAAAAAAAAAACGAAAAAAAAAAGTTAATTTTAGGTCATAAATTTTGAAAGTCGTTAATAATGTCGAGTTGATGTCAACCGAAACCAGTGCTGGGCGACTGAATTTAGATTTTCAGTTGTTAGGGACGTGTTACGTTTCTATCTTGGCAGGCCTGGCACCTGAAGTTGCAATTATCAAGTATAGAACAGCAGCAACAGTATAGAACACCCAAGCGTATGAAAAATAACATTTTTCTGAGATCTCACCGTAAATCGAACCCGGAATCTTACTGGTAGCCCTCCATACATGAGTCAAGCTTCTTAGCTTTTACGTTACGGGGTTGAAAAGGAGTTTTTTAAATAATGGGATAAGAAAGAAAGAGAGTCTAAGCATTAACATGGCTTATTTTATGTCACTTGCAATGCACTGCTATTCAAAAAAAATCTAACTAATACCCGGCAGTTTGTATATTATTAAGTGTTTTATGTATCATTAGATGAAGATAATAGAAAATAAATTAAAAGTTTATAATGCACTATTGCAGTGTGTTGCGGGCACACGGATCAAAGGTCTCAGGTTTGAACCCGCTCTCCACAACTTTATTACAATTTTCTAGAGAGAGTAATTTAAAACTCTCAAAAAATGGCCTCCAAAACAGAAATATTTTATGTTATCATAAAAACGCAAGCATTTATTTTAATTTATTTATTCACCAAAAACATTTAATAACATACATATTCACTAACCTATTGTGGCTATGCCCGTGTAATTAATATAAAAATGTTCTAAATAATCAGTGATTACATTATTCAGATTAAAAAATAATGACACGTACATAAATAAGTACATTAAATAATAAAATTACCATCCAAATAAAAGGAATAATATTAGACATTATAATAATAAATATGTTCATCTCCCTTCCCCTCCTTATCCTCTCTTCAAGCATTCTTGTCCTAATCCCGCCCAATTTACAGTAACTTAATGTTCTTAAAATAAATATTTAAAAAATCTTTGATAATTGAGTACATGAAAATAACATTTTTATATGTATTTATTTGATATGTAATATAAATTTCTTTACTAACTTTGTATACTATGTGGAAATCTGTTATTAGTTCGGAGTTTATACACTATGTCTGTTTGTTTACTAAAATATGTATGTAGAACTGTTGATTTCCCAAATAAAATAAAATAAAATAAAAATATTAAATTATTTCAAAATATACAAATCATAGATATTTAGTTATAAATATAAACCAGTACTCAAAATAATACAATCATTAAAATTAATAGAAACTATTGAAAAAACAAAATTACAATAATAATAGAATTGTAGTCTATGAACTGAAAATTATAATGAATTATGATGAAACAAAAAATAAGTTTATATGAAATGAAATAAAAAAAATATATACATCAAAATGCTTAAAGAGAAAATAAAAATAAGGAAGGAAAGCAAAAAGTAACGTTAATTTATTTTATTCAATTAATTATATGCGGGCATTTATAAAATACAAAAATATTTGTTCATTCATATTCATGTTTTTAGATTTTATATTCAACCCAAAATAATTATATATGAAGTTGTATATATGAACTGACAATTCATTGCGGAGATCAGCTTTTTATTATATGGTACATTTTATTTAGCTATAAAAATATTTTCATTTTGGCGACCTCCGTGGAGTAATAGCTTACCCGCTTGACTTTCACATGGAAGATTCCGTGTGTAATTCAAGCGTCTAAGCCATTCGATTCCCGATGAGAACACAACAAAACAAAACGTGATTTTTCTCAAGCCTGGGTATTCTGTACACGTATTCACCATTCACCGCTGAAATGAGGACTTCTGACCTGTTGTGGTCCAAAAAAATACATATAACATTTTGCCTTGTTAGTAAAAGGCTGTTTGCACGTGAACAATACAATACTGTTTTATCCCAGGTCCCAACTATTGTCCACGTGTAAAAAGCCATTTGTAAGAAAAAAAATCGTTCCGAGACATTGCCATCGAGATAGACGGGTGGATTGTGGAACTCAAACGCAAATTTGTTCGTGTAAAATTGTGACACAAAAAAACCGTTTTATTACAGGTAAACGTCATTTTGCGCCGGTTTGATTTACGCTGATTTACAATTACACTGGTTGGTGCCTGCGTGGGATTCCCTGGTTTGGCTGACACCAAACGACAGTAGGCGCCGCGATGCCAATAGCAGACACACTTTTACACGTTTTTTTATTCTATGGCCGTGTACGCGAGCAGCCTTTTGTACGTGTAAAATTGTTTCCGAATGTGTTTTTTTTAAAGAAAAAGAAAAAGGTAGGGTTAATTTTTTTATTTTATTATTAAATTAAAAGAATATTAAAATATTTGTATTTTATCCTATGATTCTGCAAGAAGGGAAGCAACAATCATAACAAATTAAATTGGATGCCTTTTTCAAAAAAATGTGAGAATCTCATTTAGTAACGACGAACTGGTAAGTGAGTATTTATTATAAAAAAATCATTATTCATGTCAAGAGATTATTATTTATTTTGAAAACGAATTTAAACTGTATTTATGAAATACATTTATAATTTGTTTTGAATATATTTAGGATATGTATTAAACAAACATGTTAGATTGTTCTTAGAATTATGACACGGAACCTAACCATCTTCCATTATATTTGTGTTCATTTTACGACGATTTTTTTTACGCCGGTGTCTCTCGGAACGGAACCACGGCGTAAAACGACGTTACCTGTATTTAGTTCGTTCTTAAACAATTCCAATACATCTTGGAATAAAATAAAAATTATTTTTTGTGAGCTTGCTCTTAACAAACGCCGTCGTGTATTCGTTTTCACAGTGCTGACGAGTGAACTGCGGCCGAATTTTCGTATTGTCCCAGCGTTCTGTCACGTAGCAGGGACAAGACAATATTATCATATCGGGTAGGGTTCTCCAAGAGTACGCATCAACTATTGTAGAAAACAGGAATCCCAAGCAGAATTAGTACTTTTTTGACAGTTCTAGCGAGCGCACTCGCTGCTATCATAACAATGTGAGAATATTTAAAATATTCAATTTTTAAGTTAAGATTTTTAAATTTAGCCAACTTTCTTATTCTTTTAAATAATTTTTTAAGCGTGGAATTACACGTAAAGGCTTTTTTAATTGACTTTTTATTTACAATATTTGAGTTTGTCCAAATGTTTGTTGACAAAAGACTGGATTTCACCCCCTCAGAAGTCATTAAGATTAACAAATGGACACAGAGATGGAAAATACTTTAGATACGGGAATATGGAAGTCTAGGCATTTACAGGGCTTATGACCTGACATTGGCTGGTTTAAGTGGCCACTTTAGACATCAATGCTAAGTAAGTGACTGCATTCGGATGCTTGTTCGACAATTTTGAACTTGATGGCGTTACCCGAATTATTTCTGATAAAGTAGGGTAGTCTGCAAGAGTGCGCATGATATGAATTTGCAAGAGCGCGCACGCACTAGTAAGTTATATTGAGTTCACCATATAAAAACCACTTCAAAAGACGTTTAAAAAACCAAAAATACCACAAAGAGTTTGAAATATCCAGGATAGTTAAAATTTTACAAAAAATCTACAATAGAGAACTAAAAGAATCAATGAGTATCATGCCTTGAATAGTGATATGATGGATATACTACGTAAAACACAAGAGCATCGGGGAATTTAAATGTGTTACGTGAGATCACTTGGTATAGTGAATACTCTGCAAGAGTACACAAAATTATTGATTTTGTATTTAAATGTTGATTTTTTTTTCTTATGATTCAATAAAAAAAATTATACCCGCAGTAGGAAAATGTCACTTTTTTTACATTTTTCAAGTAATCAAAGTCTATAAAATACTGTTCAAAAATTGCTAATTTTGAGTGGCATAAAAAACATTTTTAAATTTGGAATTTTTAATTCCCGCAAAAAGGTTCATTCCATTGGCCACGCCCTTTATACGTAACGATTCATGTTTATTTGTTCCTGAACATTCAAATTTGTTAAAAACATCATCTCAAAGCTTGGCGTCACAACTACCAAGGCCAAACATGTTGCGTTTTTCTATTGACGTTTTTTTATCAAATTTCTTTTTTAAATTGATGTATGAAAACATTTCGCTACCTAATTAATATTGATTTCGAAAATACAATTAATTATTATAAATCCATTTCATATATTTTTGTCGGTATTCTTAGTATGTGATATTTCCCTTTTGTAGTTTATTAATGATCCTATGCTATAAATATTAAAGAAAATAAGTATTGGTTTTATTTGTAGATATAGATACAAAACCAAAAAGTGCGCACTTTTAGAGCACCCATTGTCTACATGTAAACGGGCATAAACTCTAAGGCATTCTATTCAAAATTTTAATCGAATACTCTCAATAAATTTAATCTTCATAATATTAACACAATTGTATCTTTGAATCTTTCTTCTAAATAACAATTACCAGTCTATTTATTTAGTAATATCTTGAGACAATTGTTTCACATGTTACGAAAGATATGGAGAACACTTTAAAAAAGGAAATATAGAACTCAAGGGATTTACAGGGTTTATGAAAGTGGCTACTTTACGTATTGTAAAACATTGGTTAAGTCCAGTTCTTGTCTAAAAATGTTTAGATAAACTCAAAATACTTTTTTAAGTTTCTCATATTTTCTTTGTTCCATCAAAAAAGTTTGTTTTCATGTTCACATTAAATGTATTTGGTCGTAATATTTCAAATGTTGACCATAACTTCATTACTTGCCTCCATTGTGTAGAGATTTTTTACTATCTGATTGTAAGAAAATTCAATTTCCTGGGTTTTCCTTTTTTACAAAGAACGGGCAAAGTGGTTTAATAAAGCTAACTAAATAAAAATTTCAAAACACATCTGCCGGTGACGTATTTTCCACAAGCGAAAATCCGATGGGCGCTTACAATGCAAATGTTAATAAGGTAAACATCGGATAATACTATGAGCCAATTTTTCTGAAAGCTCTGGAGAATATCAAGCTATCTTAGGTGTCACACGCAGAAGTAATGTGACAGAGAGTGATGGATAAAGGGTTGAAGTTGTCGAATTAAACTTACATATATTTAAATATTGAAAAACAATGTTATCCTTTATTCTCTATTTTATTTACAAATGAAAATATTACAGTGAAGAAACTTCATGAAACAAAATTGTAGTAATATTATGTTAATAAAATTTGTATCAAACCACTCACCGACTTATCTGTCTACCGGTTTCGAGACGTAACCCGTCTCTTCGTCAGGACAACAACACTACACCAACATGCAAATACCACTACACACCTTCACCATAGTAGATTTGAAAAAATATATAATCGACATGCAGGTTAGACACATGCTTCAGTACGCCGCCACCGAGGGTTAATGACTTATGAAGCTAATATTTCAAAAGGATTAACAATCGGAAAAGGAGGAAAAAGAGAGGGGGAGGGTAGGATGATTATTATAGGGTGATTATTATTATAGACTTAAATCATGAATTTAATAAAGATACCGGTGTTAAAATTTTACACATAAATAATAAAGGACTGAAAGTAAATAATGTGGAGATTACATTAAAGAAGGCTTTGAAAAATAATGTCCCATTAATTAATAATCAAGTAACTTTTACAATATAGTCCATTATTCGATATTTCATTGTAATGGTCACCCTACCCTCCCCCTCTCTTTTTCCTCCTTTTCCGATTGTTAATCCTTTTGAAATATTAGCTTCATAAGTCATTAACCCTCGGTGGCGGCGTACTGAAGCATGTGTCTAACCTGCATGTCGATTATATATTTTTGCAAATCTACTATGGTGAAGGTGTGTAGTGGTATTTGCATGTTGGTGTAGTGTTGTTGTCCTGACGAAGAGACGGGTTACGTCTCGAAACCGGCTAGACAGATAAGTCGGTGAGTGGTTTGATACAAATTTTATTAACATAATATTAAAATGTTGGACCACAAAGTTAATGCTTTGAATATTAATAATAAAAAATGTAATAGTTTGCAATTTTTTAAATGTAAGTATCACACAGTTGTCGGCCTCGAAGTATAATGGTCAGAGCGTTTGCTTACCATGCAAGAAGTCTCGGGTTCGATTTCCGTCATGGTTGACATTAAATATTTATTTTATTTAATACTTATTTAAGGGTTTTTTACACATGAAAACTTCATTGTTCCTGGTCTGGCACCTGAAGTGTAAGACTGATCATCTTACCTTCATTTAACAAATTCAATCAAGATACGCTGTGATCAGTGCACCAATGCAGTACTCCAAGCACCATTAGGTGCGGAAAGGGAATGGTAATGATGATGATGGTGATTACGCATTACAGTTTCGCTTATTTTTTGTTTATTATTTTATCAACGAAATTTTTTGCTATATTATAATATACTAGCTGACCCGACAAACGTTGTCCTGCCCGAACTTTGGCTTGAATACTTTTTATTGATATGTAGGTACCTAGGTACTTGTTTGTGATTAAATTCCAAAACTAAAAATAAATATTTTTTTCAAATATGGCATTCTTTTCGCAAACGTCAAACTCCGGTCTTCTCACCACCAGAGGGGTGTACTTCTGTAGGAAAAATTTATTGAATTTAATATTATTTTAGTATTACCAAAAATCCAGTAAAATAAATTAATGGGTAGAAATTATAAGGAATTCAAAGAAAGTATCTAATTGAGATCTACAAAAAACAAATGCTGTTTGTGAACATTCAAAAACAAACTTTTTATACACAAAAAAAACAACATCTTTCTTTTTTTTTTCTTTTGTCCTTGGTAGATCGATGCATAAAACATTTGTGCTCCTTATTTTTTTTTTTACATAATAGATTAAAGATTTTAATATCTTCGAACACGCAAAGAATCTATATTTCTCTGAAAACCTCACGTAAATCGGTTAAGCCGTTTTGGAGTTCAGTGACATCACACGTACTGAGAAATTATAAATATAAAGATATACTAGTGTTATATTTTCATTCATTTCAATAAAAACAAACATTTCAATTGATTGAGTGCCATTAAGCTCTAAAGATAAAAACCCGTGTTCAGCGGGAATGTTTCATATACATAGGATATTTTTAATAGCTACGATGAATTACTTTAATTAGTAACGAGAAAATTCTCAAAAAGACTATAAAAATAGATAGTGGAGGTGGGTAGAAGTAAAATGAATTGTCTCATTCGCCCATACCTATATTGAATCGCCTGCTCCACAAACGTATAGTTTATGTTATGTTTTTGTTCTTTTATGGTGCGTTTTATTTTATAAATAAAATTGGTTCACAGAAATTAAATATAAACATAAATATGTAGTGTTTGAAACTGTCCTAACATTTTGTATGTTCTCTCAGTGTCTTCGGCACAAGTAACCTTAGTGACGACATATTATTGTTATTTTATAATGGTTTATCATAAGAAAAAGAGTTTTTTTTTCATTAAGTATTCGAAATGACAATACCATAGAATAAAGAATAGTCCAGAAACCGCATACGAGCATCAAACAGAAGGCGACTAAACTAAACATAAATGAATAGTTTTACGTTTTCACCCATTAGTTACTTTGTAGACGTCGCTCAGTACGCAACTTCTGATTTGAATTTTACTATGCCGTGTTGTGTTTCTTTTTAAAGTGTAGAAATACTGCTAGGATCTTAAAAAAACAGGATGGTATTACATTTCATGCGTAATTAGCAAACGAATGTTTAGGTTGCAAATGCATTACTTAAAAATTGAATTATTTTTCCATCTGTCAGATTGTCGAAGAAACAAAATGCAAAGTTCGTTAGTGTTGCCAGAGTAGTAATTTTTTTTACTCTACTTTGCTAATCTTTTTATTTATTTATTTATTTAATTTTACAATACGCCCAAGGGGCATTTACAAAAAATATACAGGTAAGTAAAAAACATAGTACATAAAAATTTAAAATATAAACAATGCTTTTTTGTATACATTTAGAAACAAAAAGAAGCATACTGCCATGCAAAATAAAAAGTGAAACTTTACATAGTAAAAAAGAAAAAAAATAATTATATGGATATAATAAAAGTAATTGGATTAAAAAGCAAATTGTAAATAACTTGTAAAGAGTTCAAACAAAAAAATAAATACATTTTCATGTACTTATAAGTATAAAAAAATGGCATCAACAAATTATTGTTAAAAACAAATAATGAAAATTAGTTAACAGTAAGTATATATGTGAAAATAATATAATATACGGTACACAAAAATATTTGATAAATTAATATTAATATCATCTTGTAAGAGAAATAATGAAAATTAGACCTCGGATTAAACAACTCTGTTGTGGACATTTAACCGACATTATCTTCAAAACATCAAACATTATTTAACATTATATAAAAATATCCGTTTTATGTTAAATAAAATTTGTTTTATATTTTATATTCAATTACTCTTAGAAAATGACTATTTACTTATCTACTGTGTTGTATCAATCAATATTTCCGCGTGCACAATTTTTTTTAAAGAAATTAACAGATTGCTTTTTTTACCTTACATTTGTGTTATGATTATTTTTTTTCCCATCGTGCAACATTACGTAGCACCGTCACGAATGCGCGCGGCGAAAGTAGGGCATTGTGGGGGAATTATTGGATACAGTCCGATGTATTCAAATATGATTCTACGCTCCTTCTGGACTATTCTTAATTCTATGGACAATACTAACAATTATAAAAATAGCCCGCTTAACCTCTGGCTTGTCAGCAGGTGGGATAGAAGGGATATAGAAGGTGGTTATGAAAACACACTACAAAACTCTGACCAATTGAGAATATAACCTTTCTTGGAATTTTTCTTGCGTTTGGCGAGAATCGAACCCTTGACACTAGTCTTACGGTTTGCCGTCTAACGTCTAACACGTAAATATAGTACATTTCAAAATATCAAAGAAACGATTTTTAAGTACAAAATTAGTGTAAATTAATTTTAAACAAAGCTTTTTTTTTTAAGAAACACTTACGTTCTTATGATTTACCCAAACGTTTAAATTTTCAAGTTGTAAATAACTCCGGGACGGAACCACAACCCGATTCAATTTATATATTTTTAGCATCAATAATAATTTGAAACACAATAAAGTTATGTAGTATGTCTTGATATCAATATTCACTAAATAAAAAATAAAGGCATCTACAAAATAATCAACCAGATTAAATATTGTGTAAAAAAACAAAAAATCACTAAACCGTAATTAAAAAAATTATCTATGGATCCAAAACCATCGTTCAATACACTATCCTAAACAATACAGATACATTTCTTTGTCGCGTACCAGGAAACTAAACGCTTTTCAATAGTCAAAGAGACAATGAGGCACGAGCGATACCAATTTTTTTTAAAGGTGGATTGTTAATACAGTGCGAGCTGTTCCCTGGGACTAGATTATGATGTTACGAAATTACAAATTAAAAAATATTTTGTATGCCATTAATAAGTAGCAATTTTTTTTTTACTGGACAGTATTTCATGGATTCATATTACTCTTAAAATGTTGAAAAAAGAGATATTTTCCTTTTTGGTAGTTTTTACCTATGCTTTAGGAGTGGGCCAAGACCGTATAGCAGCTCGGTTTGAACCAAATTCCGACTACACTCAAACAGCTAAATCGTAAGGTAATCGTAAGAACTGTTTTCAAAATGGTTAATTTTGTTATCAAATATATTTCGTATTAATGAATATCCTTGTTTTAGAATTGAGTCAAAATTATTTTTTATATTAAACACCTCCAGGCTTCTATATACCAGTAAGTATTTTGCAGGTGTGGTATTTTCAGCAATAAGGTGGACTTTCGTGGAATTTTAAATATTTTGTAGGGGTCAAAGAATTTTTCATTCAAATTCAGTGTAGATCTATTAATAATGAGGTTAGCACGGGACTGACCGCTCCTGAATACGTAATATTACGAACCGATAACAAGTCAAATTAATACCGTAAAACAAAGTTAGGACTAAAATGTCGCTGAATTCTAAAGCAGCATTCAGTTAGCAATTAAGGCATACCAGTGACGTGCGGTGACATTTTTAATGGGGAAGCATTTTTTATTTAAATTTATTTCAACAGAGAGGGAAAACGTTTTTGAGAAGGGAATATGGAAGTCTAGGCATTTACAGGGCTTATGACCTGTCATTGGCTGGTTTAAGTGGCCACTTTACACACTGTGTAACATTCACCATTCTGCCCATGTTTGAACATCCACATTTCCTCAACTCTTCCATCTGTTGACTTTTGTGAAGTAAAGGAGCTGAAACCATTATGATGTTGGTGAAATTCATCCGGCTGAACCAAATCACCTACTAGGCAACGCCTGAAAACAATTTTCCAATTTTTATGCTTCTTCTTTTTTTTTTTTTTTTACTTCACTTGGGGTGATTTGTCGTTGCTTAACTCTTAAAAAATACATTATCAACGTTCATCATACCCCCTGTCCGCATCCGATGGTGCATGCGAAACTGTATTAGTACACTTAGTGCAATGTAAATCAATCATCTGTTACACAAAGGTAAGGTGATTAACCTTACGCTTCAGGTGCCAGTCCGAAAACATGAAATATTGAGTATGGACTCACTTTTTTAGTTAATATTTCATGTCAACTTTCCCAGTAATCAAGCCCGAAACCTAAGGCATGGTATGCAAACACCCCAACTAATACACTACGAAGTGGACTTATCTCTACTTTTTTATTTTAAGTTTTATTTATTTTAACAAATTAGTAACACTCATAATTTTATTTTTGCTCCCCCAAAGCCGAAACTTGTCTGCGGGTTACATTACATTTAAAAATAAATTATAAGTAAGTACAAAGATTAATAATAAATGAAGAATAAAATATATTTATGTGCACACTTAAGTTTCACTTTCTGTTTTCAATAATTTTTTGACTATTTTTTTTAATGAATTTAGGTTGTTTTACTGACGATTTTCAGCTGGTATTAAATTATACAGTTTTGGTACTACACTCCCCATTGTTCTATCAGCATAGTAGTTTATCTGTCGTGGCACCATCAGCTGCTGTGCCGATACTTGTCAGGTCATGATCTGGTGGGTTACTTTGGATTTAAAACTGCAATCGAGGAAATGATCTGTCACTATCTTATACTGACACTGTTTGTTAATTGGCAAAACATTAACATCATCAAATAATATTTTATTGTTGTCTTTTGCCTCAATCTTTATTTTTACTGGTACTTGAACCCCTTATTCAAAATTTTTACCTGAGAGTAGCCATCGAGTTAAAAACACTAGTCCTAGATTCTGACTACACTTTAGAGACATAACTTTATTTTTTATTTCCCCGGACGCAGAGAAAAGTACTAACGTTAACCTAATAATTGTTATTTCAGTATTCATAAGTAATTTTTTCCACCTTTTAATAAAGTTTTTTAATGCCAAATATATATTTAAAATAATGAAATAGATAAAAAAAAAAGTTAACACATTTAAAAAAAAGATTTAATAAAGTAATCAACAAAGAATTATTAAAATTATAGAACGGGATGTTTTCGCAAAAAATACATAAGTAAAAAATTTAATTGAGCGCGTTGAGATTTACTGCGTAAGGCATTAGCCTAGGTATGCACGTTAAGAAATAATCAAATCATCTATGTAGAGCGAAAGATCAAGGAATATTTGTTTTGTTTTCTGATTCCAGTTTCATTAGGCGTTTAAAAATTTGCTTCTAAAGGAACAACAACTATCTAATAAAGGAAGGGTATTAATGTGTGTTTTAATCTTTCACAGGGTGCGTGCGTCTGTGTGTTTGCACTTTCTAAAAATTTAAAGCAACGCGAGGATTGGTTGACCAAAATATGCACATGAAACTAACTTGCGTTAAAAAACAAACAGCGCGTAAAATGGTTTGACGTGTTACTTTGATGATTTAGTACGATCAATTGTCAAATATTTTACGGCAAGCGATGCCTACATTGCTTCAATAGACGGTTCGTCACTGGGGCATAGAATATGTTTTATTGATATTTTTTTTGAGGAAAAAAATTGTTGATTCTGTTTATAATATTAAAACCAAGGTTCTCTAATTTATATAATTGGATAAAAATATAAAATACCAAGGTAAAATGCTGTCTCCTGAGAAGAACGAAGAAACAGACCAAGATCGAAAAGGAAAATGAAGTTTCCAATAAGATATTCTGGTGCGCAAGTGTTGTAAAGAATGTTTTGAAATAACAAAAGAAAGTGATTAAAGGTTCGTGCGTTGATTAAAACGAAACCATTTGAGTTTTGTTAGAGAGGGTGATACATCATAGTCATATTTATGTAGATTGAAAATAAAGCGAATGTTTTGGTTCTGCGAACGCTTTGGATTATTAATAAGTTTGGTATTGCCTTAAAATAACAAATAAAATAAAACCACAGAGGATAAATAAAGATAGAGTCAGTTTTTTTTCTTCTTTCTTTTTATTCTTTTTATTCTTTTTATTCAACTTAATGTTGTGGAATATTTATATTTATGATTATCTTGTCATTCTAGTTGCGTATTTTTAAAATATATTATAAACTACTTAATAAAAAACAACACAATACATACAATCAAACACTTTTTTTTATGTTAATGTGTATCATGAATAATAATAAAAATAATAATCAAAGTTTATTAACAAAAATAACAATAACTTTATCTACTACATAAACACTTAGGTAATAGATTTCTCTGGATCATGTCTAGTCTGCCTAACTAGGTACAACCTGTTTTAAGGCAGACATTTTTATGCAAAAGTAAACAATAACATTACTATCTACTTGTTTATATACTAAACAGTTATACAATATTCATTTATTAGGAATTTATTTTTAGTAAATTTTCCGATTTTTCTCGTCCTTCATCCAGTAACCATTTTTTTACAAATTTGTTGAATTGAATCCGGGTCATGGTTTTGCAATCTTTGGGTAGCATATTGAATAGTTTGGGGCCCAGAAACCTGAAATTTCTTTGCCCGAATTCAGAGTTTGTAAAAGACCACATGACCCATCCTCTAGATTGACTTCTGGTAGTGTGGGGGTGTTCCTTTTGAGATTTGATAGAATATTTATTTACTTGCACAAACATTATTATTCTAAAAATATATAATTGTCTTATATCTAAGATCTCGAATTCCTCAAATAACTTGACACTGGGGTACCTGAGGGGCTTTTTTAAAATTATTTTAATGATTGATTTTTGAGCAGATTCGAGAGGTTTTAATATCGATTGAAAATTTAAATAAAACAGACTGCAATTACAAATGTCAATTTACTAAAAACTAATCAAATATTAACTGCACATATAAATAGTGTAGCGAGAGATTTAAAAAAAAATATATGTATTTCAAAAAACGTAGTACTTTATATAATTGGTACACATTTTATTTATATTTTTATGTATTTCATTGCTTTATACTCGTTTCATTATATATTATACTATATTATTTATTAACATATTACAACAGAGATGAAGAACATTTAAGAGAAGGTAATATAGAAGTCTAGGCATCTACAGGGCTTATGACCTGTCAATGGCTGGTTTAAGTGGCCACTTTACACACTGTGTAACATTTACCATTCTGCCTATATTTGAACATCTATATTCCTTCAATTCTTCCATATGTTGATGTTTGTGAAGTTAAAGAGCTGAAACCTTTATGTATGCTGGTGAGATTCATCTAATTGAATTATTTCACCTACATTCTAGGCAACGCCTGAAAATGTTATTTTTTCAATTTCTAAACTTCGAAGAATTGAAGGAATATAGATGTTCAAATATAGGCAGAATAGTGAATGTTACACAGTGTGTAAAGTGGCCACTTAAACCAGCCATTGACAGGTCGTAAGCCCTGTAGATGCCTTGACTTATATATTACCTTATCTTAAATGTTCTTCATCTCTGTTGTAATATGTTAATATAAACAGCTCCCCAGGGAGTTGAATCCAGTCCTTGTCTACAAAAGTTTGGACAAACTCAAAATATTGTTTATATTATTTATGTTTAAGTAACATGTATTCTTGGCACATATATATACTTTATATTTGAATAATAACGATTTTTAATTTCTCACATTTGATAAGCTAGGCATTTATAATGTTTGAGGTGACTTTCACAAAAATGGCGCTATATAAATTTTCCAACTATTTATATATAAAATATGCTCTGAAGATAGAAAATCTTCATCTTAGAACAGGCTGTGCCATGTTAGATGGAGACTATCATAAACAGAGAACACTACGTTTTCATTTTGCATTAATTGGTTGTATTTAGATTTCCTGTTATTAAGTATGTATATTTTTTTTTTGCAATAAATTTATAAATAAATAATAAATAAATAATAGTGAGTCAAATGGTAAATATTACAATTAATTACTTCAATCTAAATATAAAGTCCTGAAATTTCATATTTTATTTTCAATAACTTCGCTTCTGTCACTATTGTATGATCATCATCGAACCCTTATCCGCGTCACTGCATTGATGAAAAATTGCAGCGTATCTCAATAATCTGTTACAGAAAGCTAAAGTGATCAGTCTTACGCTTCAGGTGCTTTTAATTAGTATAAGTTTTAATTAGTAATTTAGTCAATTATTTACTTCAGCGGAAAACCACACTTAAAAACAAATACTTTAAGTCAACCTTCTCGCAAGCCCGAGACCTTAATAATGCTGTATGAATGCGCCAACCGCTACACTTCAGAACGGACGTTCATCTACTCGATTTCGTGTTTCAGTATTTTTACCTGAGAGCAGTCATCGAGCCAAAAACTCTCGTTCAGGCTTCTGGTTCTATTTCAAACACAGAATTGTATTCTTTATCCGCCCGAAAACAGGAATGAGATAATAACATATTTTTATTGACTTATTTTCCCTCTTAAGTATATGTACTTAATTTAAAAAGTAAATATGAACAAAAGCAAATCGTAATGTAAAAAAAATGTGCAATATCTACATAGAGCTGATATATTTCATAATTAATTCATATTTGTAGCATGCGTTAAGTCATCTGCCTTTATTTAAAACGTGATGCTGAGACAATGCGTGATTCTGTAGGCGTTTATGAATAAGTTTGATATCTTGTATTAGAATCACGAAAATGAAATGTGTTTTCCCGAGTTCTTTGATTATGATTCTTTTGTTTGCAATGTGAGTGGTTTATTTCCAAAGACTTTTGATGGATTTATTCACCGCTAAATAATATTTATGAGATGTTATATAATATATTATTCGTTTTGTGAAAACCGAACAATCCAAATATTAATTACTTGTATATTATATTCAACAATACCTAAAAATAGGGTTTTGTTAAAAAGATAATGGCTTTGATATTATTTAAATCGTAATAAAATGTTGTAAATAGATGATTTAGAAAATGAAAAGTTACATTTTAAATTAAACTATTGAAAAATGTTGACAAAATTAGTATAAAATTACAAAATGGTTGTCACATACTTGTACATAATTAATAATAACGTTTCTACCTATCTAATAGAGTGAAACTCGTGTTTAGAAAAGGAGTTCGTTTTACATTTATTTTTACACGTATACGAGTTACTTTTTAAAACAGACTCCCTAAAATTAGATTCTGTATTCTTAAATATACACAATTAAATTAATACTGTGTGGAGTTCAGGCTAGGGTGGATCTCTAGTGCTTTTCTAATTTAGATTCAAATGTCAAATCACTAAAAATAAATGGTTTTATCCATAACTCCATTTGCGTTTCCATTTTTGTTTAAGTAATTAAAGAAACCTTGTATTATAAAAAATAAAATATATATGTTTGTTTGTTTGTCAGTCACAAGAAGTAGCGACATAAAACTTCAACACATCATTCTTGATGCAATTTTTATGTAAACCGTATAATTTCTCAAGATAAACTTTTACAGGCCTTCTTTGGGATAAAATCAATATTTTTAACGGTGTATCGTAGTGACGTGAAATTAAGAAAGAAAACATAAAATGCCATATTTAGATTAATGGTGTTGATTTCAAGTAAAAATTTTCTCAGCTTTTTTTGGTCCGTCCGTCAAGTCAAGGTCAAGTTCGGAGAGTAGCCACCAATTCAAAATAATCGCCGGGTTTTGGTTTTATTTCATTCAGAGAAATGTAACTTTTATCCGCCTGGACACAATTATAAGTATTATCCTACCTGGCAGCTCTTTGGAGGATAGTCCTGAGGCTCTGTACTAATAGGGCGGAGTGGCAGGCGCAGGCCGCCGCCCATAGTGCTGCCAGGGGGGCGGGCCCCAGGGCTCGAAAGGCTACGCCCCAGCGCCCTCCGCCACCACCCGATCGGCCACCTCGCCCCCCGCGCCACGTGTGTATGGAGGCAGCTAAAACAATTTACAGATAATATAATCGCAGTGTAGTAAACAAATGCAAGACATAGTTAAAAGAACAATGAATTAGGCACTTAAAGTAAAATTGAATACTTAAATATACTAGAACTTCAGATTAATATAAAATTATTAAAGCTCAATTTAAAAATTACAAAAATGGCATTTAAGATGAAAAATTATAAAACATAGACGAATATTAAAACAAATATTACAATATACACTCAAGAAATACAAGAGCGTCAAATAATTTAACTTGTAAACAACCTAGGACTGAAAGACAATTAAACAGTTTTGTCTACTCAGCGATAAAATTTTACAATTTATTTTCAAAAGGCTCAAAAGGTATACGAAGTATTGACTTACTTAAAAAACACAATTAAAAATTGTTCTTAGAGCCATAAGAAGAGTATGAAAATATTTGTTTATCTTCTAAATTCTTTACAGTATTATGCGGACGATAAGATGCATCGGACCATGAGACGCACCCCAAAATTTAACTATCGATTTTCAGAAAAAAAAGGTTTTGAACGATAAGACGCACCATGATTCTCGGTTCAATTTTCAGAGTAGCATCTTAAGATTCGAAAAATATGGTTATTAAAATAGTATCATAACATATATGATATTTGAATCTTCTTCTTCGTACGACTTCTGTCCTCCACTGCTGGATATAGGTATTTTCCATTTCCTTCCATGAGGTCAAACAGAGTTTTAAAAAAACGAAAAACTCCTACCTTACCTAGAAATTATATACATATCAACAGTAAAAATAATAAACGAAAAAATTCCAAAAGGCATGGCCCGTTCGTGGGTAAACAAGAAATGTTTATGAAATTTTGTTTCTATAATAAATACCAGTTTTAATATTTTTGAGTAACAAAGAGAAAATATTCTGTTAAATATTCTAGGGTATTTTTTTTTTTTATAGTAATTAAAAAAGGAAACAAAAAACATAAAATTACTCTTTAGTATTTAAGGGTAACAAAATATATCATAGAAAAAAAGAGTTCATATCTTTAGTTTGAATCCAGGATAGTGCGTGTTTTTTATGCGTGCGCGCTTTCGGTCGGTTGCTGCTAGCCGCCAATTTTTACCGCCCACAGTCGGATTATCTTTTTCGAGGTCTTCCCACGCCTTTCTTATTCTCCCAAAGTCTCCATTTCAAAATTTTAGGGGTCCATCTTGTGGGTCTTGTCTCGCAACATGTCTAACCTATTACCACTTCAGTTTTGCTACGCGATCCATGATATTCTATTCTGGTTTTGTTTCTAATTTCCTAATTTCTTACTCTTCTTAGGCTTATAAGTAACAAGCATAGATCTTTACATGAATCACTGTGTGGATTTGAGCTTTTCTACATTTCATTTCATTATGTAGTCACTGGCAGTACACATGATTCATATGTTTTCTTTTTCAGACAAATCGGAATATCTTTATTTTCTAGTACACGAGTACACGTACGAACGTGTCTAAATTTTCCAAAAGCTGCCCAACTCATTCCTTTTCTTCTTGGCAGTTCCACCGTTTGATTTTTTTTGCCCAGTTTCATCCTATGTCCAAGATATATGTATTCATCTAGTATTTTAAGGTTTTTATTTTTAACACTTATAATCTAGTTTTCTGGACATATTATTTTTGTTTTCATAATGTTCATATTCAGATCAATTTTTCTAGAAGTCTCATGCAATTCGTTAATCATTTGTCTCAATTCATCGATGCTTTCACTTATAACTATTATGTCATCAGCAAATCTAAGATGTTTCAGATATGTGTCATCTATTTTCCGCCCCTTGTTATCCCAGTTGAGAGTTTTAAATAATATATCATCTAAGGCTAACGTGAAGAACTTTGATAAAATCGTGTCCTCTTGTCGCACACCTTTTTGTATTTTTTTTTGGTTTTTTTTCCTCTTCTTTACATTTGGCAAGCGTGGTGTTTAAATGCCAAACTCCCTTCAAATTAAATGAACCTGAATATTCCAATACTTTAATTTACTAACTGAAAATATTTTGTATCAATAAAATAAAAATAAAAAAATGTTTTGGTAAGAAAATTAAAACAAATAAAGTTGACCCAAAATAAATTTGAAAATCAGAGTGCTTGTTGAAAATCTTAAGAAGGCTTGTATTATTGATCAACTTTACAACCTATAATAACAATAAAGGTTTTTTTTGCCAAACGCAAAGGTACTTTTTTGTTAAGGGCTTACTATCTTCCTAAATTTTAACATTTACAAAGTCATCTGCTGACATCAAAAGATGTTACATTATTCAAAAGGAAAACCAAAATCTTACGAGCAAATTAAATATTTAATACGTCACTCTGGCTTTATAAATAACATAGTATGTAAATAATTAAATTGCTTTCGTGAAAATAAGATGTAATGTTTTATGTTTTGTATAATATAATAGAGAGCACGAGTATTTTTCTTTGAACTTATGATTCAGTAGAAGTTTTTAATTTTAAAAGTGCATTAAACGTATTATCTTTACTAAATAATATTGACAATGGTATAACACGGTTCACAAAAGTAAAAATGTTATTTGTCATAAATCTCCGAATAAAGAAGTTTAAGAAGTAACATTGGTGATCAAATGGATAGCGGTTTGGCCGGATACCGGATATTTGGCGAGCTCCTACGCCGAATAGTCGGATATAAATTTCTCACATAGTTAAAAATAATGCATTTAATTG
Source organism: Micrasema longulum (assembly GCF_059751315.1). Taxonomy (NCBI): domain Eukaryota; kingdom Metazoa; phylum Arthropoda; class Insecta; order Trichoptera; family Brachycentridae; genus Micrasema; species Micrasema longulum. The sequence continues at coordinate 90,207 of NW_028277236.1, forward strand.
GCATAAAATAAAATGAGAATAGAATATTTTCATAATATTTTTAATGATCACCTATCGACCAATGAATTGTATGTCATTTTGGTTTATAAGTTTATTTATTAAAGAATTATAATGATTTTAAATAGTTTTGCTTTTTTTTTCTGGCCAATATTTTTTTTAAATATCATTTTTGATTTTAAAAAATATATTAATTTACATTTTTGGGTTAAATTATTTTTCAAGGATGTATATTGAACACTAAAAAACGTTTATAAGCAAAAAAAATCATTTATTCAAATAATGAGGGTTACTTTTCCCTAACACGATCGAAGACTGATCATTTTACCTTCACGTAAGAAAAATGATCCAGATACGCTGCGATTGATGTACCAATGCAGTGCCCTTTGCACCATAAGGTGCGGAAAGGGAATGATGATAATGATGATGATAACCACAACACTTTTATGTTTTTAATCCAGGAGATACATCGTTTTTCTACTCCGTATTTTCCTTAAACTTTTCTTTCAAGAGTTTATATATTAATAAAATTGAATATTTGTAAATATAGATAAATACAAGGCAGGAATATAAATATGTAATATTGACATGGATATGTAAAGAAATAATGTTGTTTTTTTAAAAGGCTTTAAGCCTATTAATTATGTACACACTTCTGTTTAAAATTTTCGTATTCCGGTTTTGTATTTATTTTTATCTTATAATTGTGATATCATATACTTTTTTTGCATTTTTCAATTATTATTTGAAAACATAAATTAAATGTATTTTTTTTCGCTCCTTATATTTAAGTTAGTAGTAATTATTATTATTTCTTTATTTTATTAGGTAAACAAACAGTATGTACACAAATATTGTCAATTTCTTTGTATATTAGTGTAAGAAACTCATGCACACACCAAAAAAAATGTTTACATTGAATACTATAATTTTAATTTTATTCAATATAATAAATGTAAAAGAAACGAAATGAAAAAACATGTATATAATAATAAAGCTAAATATCTGCTCCTCTCAAAATTTTAACTATGTAGTGTAAACATATATTTTCATGTAAAGTATTGTAAAGGATCTTTACCGACACACAATATTAATTGGCTTGGTGAGTCCTGTAAAAAAAATAATTTTGAAATGTTTTAAAAAAATAAATAAAAATGTTATATTGTGTGCAAAACATAAATAAAATAATAATAAATAATACTTTACAATTTTGATACAAATCATTTCGCGCTACTCTCTCCACATAAAATCTTTCATCTTTTGATTTTTGCTGACGAAAAGAAAACTAACATCTTTCCAACAAAAGATTTCATTATCCTCAATGCTTTCATTATCTATAGTGGGCCAAAACGGGTGTGGAAACATTCAAACCAAGCAAATATAGAGAATCGAAAAATGCCTAACTTAAATTCATGTATAATTTTAAAAAAACAGGAAGTATTATTTGGTAAGGTGGGTGTAGAATACCCAATTAATATTAATGATTTTTTTTATTCCAAAGATATGCGTTATTTCTAGGGGTGATTTGTTATGTTATAAACAAAATGTTTTGAGTTGAGTAATTCATTAATATGGAAATATTGGAAAGAAAAGCAATTAACGAAATATTTTTTCAATTCCTTTTCTTTCGGGTTTCTCTTCCTGTTTCCTTTCAAACTCTTTTTTTATGTATGTGTCATTTGACATTTATTATGTTTTTTAGTAGGAATTTTCGACCTACACATATTTAACTAGTCTGTTTTTTGGTCGGCGGGAAGATATTGCTAAAAGCAATAAGTACGCCAAAAGACTCGTTCTTTGTGCTTGAAGATTTCATCATCATCGTTCCCTTTCCGCACCTGCTGGTGCATAGAGCACTGCATTGGTACACCAATCGCAGCATATCTTGATCATTTTTATTACATAAAGGTCAGATGATCAGTCTTACGCTTCAGGTACCAGTCCAGGGACTATGAAATATTCTAGTGTAAAAACACCTTTTTAACTAAATATTTCACATGAACCATGTCGGGAATCGAACCCTGAGACCTTTTGCATGGCAGGCTAACGCGCTGATCATAACGCCACAAGGCCGCCATTACATGCTTGAAGATTTAATTAAATTAATTGTCTATAGGCAGAATGATTAATGTAACTCAGAGTGTCTATTCTCAACAGATTCATCATTGTCTAAAAACCATCTAACAGTTAAAGAAAATTACAGGTTATACGTCCTGTAAATACATATTTGTCCAAATTTTTTTCCAAAAAATGTTAATCTTTAACTTTTTATATCCAGTATTTGATTTACTAAGATTTAGACAAATAAATGTATCGTTAAATATATGGCTGTTCTGTAGGTTTGTAAGACTGGTTAGTGTTACTTTTACAACACACTAATTTTAAGTTAGTTTGTTCCCCTAAATATTCATAAATTACTAGGTAAATTAGGATAAATTATTTAATTTAATTTGTAGAACATGTTACCTGCAGCTAAGACAGTAGCTCCTCCTGCAGGAATACCAAGTCCAAGGTTCGACTCTCTTCTTTCTTCAATAAAAGCCACACTTCCCATCACCAAAGCAGATATTCCGCATACAATCTAAAAGCAATTAAACAAAATTAGATATTTTCGTCAATCAAATCATAAAAAGAAAATGCAAAATCGATATCATATTTTTTTTTTTTTTAATTATTCATATGAAAATACATAATATAAAAAAAATATTAACCTATCCCTAACTGTATTAGGCTAAGAGCCCTGTTTAGAGTTAGGATACAACAAAAAAGAAAATGGAAGCATGCATATTATTAAATAAGACTACAAATTAAAATTATTACATAAACATAAATTTCGATTAATTTCTGGACAACACATTATTTTTTTTTATTAATAAAGAATCTCGTATTTGAAATATTTCTTTAAATTATGCAAAAATTAAGTAAAAATAAAATGTTATAAGTTTTTTTTTTGTAAATGAAAAAATCAAAGAAAGTTTAATTGGCACTTTCGTAAAATTACTACATGTCACTTAGTAAGTTTTTTCTTTTCTAGCGTTGATTGGTAGTTCTGAAAAACACAGATCATCATTAGGTTTATAACTACACCTGTAGATGGAAATATCTGTGCTTTCCGTAACTATATGGTAGTACTCTAAAATAAATTCAAGTGATCTCATAACAAACTGTTTTTGATAAATTTATTTGTATTTTATCTGCCTTTTCAACAAGTAATCGTTAGCACATTATTGCTTCTGAGGCTTGATTGATTTTCTTATTTTACAATATTGTTCCTGCGCATATTTATTTACTATGGGAAAGGTTTATTCGAAGTTTGAAGCTCTGTCCCTGTAACAAACTATTGTCCACTGAACAATGTATTCGTTATTTCCAAAGTTTTAATTGTATTTCCAAGTTCTTTAGATTAAAGAAGGGTTGGCTACATTTGATGGGGAGAAAATATGTACTGTGGTATTGTGTAAATCCCTATAAATAAATCATTTACAGTTTTGGTGATTTTACATAGGTGATGCATAAGTTTTTTCCAGTTTCACTAAGAGTTGGCGCAACCCAACAGTACGCAGCGTATGCATTTCACACTACATCGTGCGTCAGTTTGTTCGTCTGACATTAACCTACAAACACATACAAGTTGAGTCCGGCAAACAATATTGTCTGTATTGTATCGTTTAGTGATCATTTCGACGTTTACGCCTGAAAAAAAACACTTGCGGCACGCATTGCTTTAATTTTTTAATCAAATAAAAAAGCCTGTGGGATGTCATTGTTTGCAGGTAGAAACATATGGTAAACAACCTCCATCGATTAGAATATGTGAGACATGGTTTCGACTGTTTAAACGTGTTGATTTCAATGTGAAAGACAATGCGCCTTCTAGTAGACCACAAAAGTGCAAAAACGAGCAATTGTAGGCGTTACTGGATGATGACCCAATTTAAAATCAACAACAATTATTGGCCAAAGCATCACAAGAAACAATCATCAGACATGTACGAGCAATGGGAAAGATCAATGAACTGACTTATTCAATCACGCATTGATTGAAATACGCTGGAATGGGCCAGAAGACATGGCAAAGTGATTTTGTTACACGACAATGCGCTGTCTCACACAACAAAACCAGCGAAATACACCTTGATATTGCTTGTATGGGACATCTTTCCACATACGCCGTACTTCTCCGACCTGGCGCCATCTGACTATCACCTATTCGCATCAATGGGGCACGGGCTTGCAGAGCAGCACTTCGACAATTTCGAAGAAGTTGGAAAATAGCTCAGCGAATGGTTCTGCAGCAAAAGACAACATGTTTTCTGGCATGGTATATTATGGCGAAGTGTGCAGAAGCCGTTGGCTGATATTTTGAATAAATTTTCCACGAAAATTACATGTTTTCTTTACCATAAAAACCGGCAAAAACCTATGCACACACCATAGCTACTAGAAAAAACTCAAATTCTTTTAATAAATTATATTGTAAGGTATTCAAAAAACCTTCAAAATATTGTAATTTTCAACGTCGTACTATTGGAAAAGTGTTGATATTTATATCTGAACCCGAAAAGCATTCGCAGAAGTTATTGAACTGTGAAATACTAAGGAAGGGAATACAAAAATAGGAATTCTTTTTTATATTTTAAAAGGCGAGTACCGCATTCGATTATTTGAAATGTAGGTAATACTTTACACAAGTATTTTTTAAATTAAATTATTATTTTGTTATGCCAAAAGTGAACTGAATGAGTGGGAAAAAGTAATTTTTTTGAAAACAAAACGTTTTTTTAACTTTAATCGTGTTTGTTAAAATCGAAATACACTTTATGGTAAAAAAATTAATAACAAATGATTTGTACGAAAATGCTGTGGTTTTTAAATAGGTGCGAAGGTTTTCACGGTCACTGTTATCAATATGTTTCTTTTTTGGGTAATACCGTGTGTGTTGGATTTGTTCCGACGTTTCGGCTACCACTACAGGAGCCATCTTCAGGATAAACTGAGTGTTTGGTAGAAAAAAAGTGTGTGTTTAAGTACTAGTAATTTGTACCGTGTCGCAGTCGGCAGAAGGCACATTTATATTCATTTTTGTAGTATGTAGTACTGGGAACCATGCTGAGTTTAATTTTAGTCCGTCGTCTTTGTTTTTGTTATTTGGGTGTCAGTGTATTTCAATTGCCTCTTTTTTCGTGCACTGTAATTACTGGGTGTAAGCAAAATTTTCGGTTCAAATGCGAAAAAAATTTCGGTGTCTATAAAGTGTTCCGCGATTGCAGATTTGTCAGGATGCCTAAGTTTACACGCTCTTTTGTGTTCAGACCTGCCCTTGTTGTTTTCGGTAAGGGCCAGTGTGAAGGTTATAAAAACTTAAATAAGATGTTGTTTTAAATTAAATATTACAATCACAATTATCTTCTTTTTCAAAAAAAAGATAAAACATTTCTATAAAAAAAGGATTCAAATAAAACATTTCAATAATTTTTTTTTTTTTAATATTACCGAAGGCATAATTTTACGTAGAAATATAAGAAAATGTCACAAAAATGTGTGTGATTTAAAATGCTTGTATTTCTTTTTAAAATCAAAAAATTTAAATTTGGTTTTGACCACTTTCATGTTCAACTTAATATCTTTAAATTATTACAAAAAAATTTTGTTTAATACTTAGTCTTTATTGAGATCCCAGATACAAAAGTTTAGTCTAAATTTGGAATGGCGTAATCTGCAGGTCTAAAAGTATTTATATTTTAGTTACATAAAACTTTTAAGTATATTTTTTAATAGAAGTACCTTTAAAAAATTGTGTTTTTGTCTAATTTATGTGTTTTTATTTTTTTATTATTGCGCGATTAAAAAAAAACATACATATAAAAATGGCAAAACCGTATGATTTCTTAATTTTGCGTTCGTTTTACCATACTACAGCCTTAAAGTTCAGTTCGGACAGGGTGGAAACCGCGCGTTGTACCGCGGAAAAACGTACAACGCGCGGTTTTTGCCGTGTCTGAACTGGACCTAGATGTGTTTCAAGAAAAATGCAAAATAAAATATCTCGTGTTGACGGAAACACAACAATGAAGAAGCTCAGTGCTACGGGGAATTACATATAAAAATGTTTTTATTTCACGCAGCAAAAATTAGAGCATTTGATTGTACGGCGAAGTTTCTCTAAAATGCATAAAAAAAATATAAAAATGAACTACTTTGAAACGTCAATGTGAAAAGTTAAAGTTTTGTTATGTTTTGTAATAAATTTTTTGTTTCCGGGTAGTCATAGTTTTCAGCATATAGCGTATTTTGATAGGTATGGAGTTGTACTTTAAATGCCAGAAAAACTCACCGACTTGGACTCGTGACGTCGCGGTCAGTGTTAATTTCAAAACACAAAACTTTAAAAAATCATGATTATGATAATGCACTACATAAAAATAAATTTTTTTTCTGCTTAATCTAAAAAAAATCATTAAAAATTCTTATTATTTAAAGTGAAATTCAATTGAATTTCAAGTAAAATAATTGTAGTGTCTTTGTCATAATGGACAAAAAAGGTTGAGTGAAAAATGAAAGGTAAAACACATGAAATGATCCAATTTGACAAAAGCCCAATAATTATTAACATAAATCCCTTTTAACTGAATTTTTTGTGCCTCATCAAGTTAAGTTTGCGTTTTCGTCAAAATGGACAAAATTGTTTGAAAAAAAAGCTAAACAATACATCCCATTTGCCCGATTTTTACGAAAATGCGACGAACGTTAAAAAACTTTTTTTGGTGCAACTGGGCCTAATTCAGTTCACACAGCCTGACACCCTTTGTCGATTTAAAGACCTCTTGTCGATTTCATCAGCTTATAACTTAGAACAACTTTGTAAGCTGTTACATAAAACTGGTTACATTAAATTGAAATTTGAAATACGATTGCTGACTAATATTGACCCTTTTAAATCGATAGTCCAATAACTTCCCCCTTTAATATTTGATTGAACAAAATGATACTCGGATACTCTCTATTATTGGAAAAGATGATAAAGGGTTTATTCAGGTATATGTTTTCTGGTGTACAATATAAAAAGTGATTTATTGAAATGAAAAACGCCTAGTTAAGACCCTCCTTTGCGGAGTGTGAGACCCAATTTCTATTATTTTATTCGGGACAAATTCAATATTTTGAAGCTTATTTTTGAAGATTTAGACTAACTGATTACAAGTACAAATGAATAAAACAATTGAATTGAATTTATTTGAAAATATAAAAAATCGTTTTGGAAAATAAATCGTTTATGATAAAAAAATTAGTCTTGCGGAGTACCTACTTGTAAAATTTTATTTGTGTAGTTGAGCTACCATACGCTATCAAGCAATATTTGGAGTTTTTCAAATTTTTTGTAGACATGGACTGGATTCAACTCCCTGGGGAGCTGTTACTATTAACATATTACAACAGATAATACAACAGGCGGCCTCCGTGGTGCAGTGGTCAAGACGCTTGACTCACGCACGGAAGGTTCCGGGTTCGATTCCCGGTGAGAACACAAAAATTAAAAATGTGATTTTTCTCAAGCCTGGTTGTTCTGTAATGTAATTCACCACTGTAATTGGGCCCCCTGGCCTGTTGTGGTGCAAAAAAAAAATGAAATAATGAAATAAGAAGAACACTTTAGAGAAGGCAATATAAAAGAAAAGTTAGACCACGTTTGCTCTTAATAAAGTGTAAAGTTTTAGAATTTAACCGTAGAAAGTGCCACAAAAAAGAGAAAAAAGACTGAAACATGTTAGAGGCTTTTCCATCTTAGACCATCTTCTTTAGAAAAGTAATAAAGAGAGTCTGTTCAAAACTGGTTAATAACAATCAATAAAAATGTATGGTTGACTTTTCGCAAGTACCACCCCCACCCACCGCGTGCATCCGCGGGAAAATTAATTTTTCCCTATTTTCCTCGCCAGAACGTTTTCTAAATAAATGAATTCGAAATATTTGGTAAAAGTCCTTTACTCCACAGTTTTTGTCTCCGTTAATTTAAATGTTTATTTCAAAGGTTTAATTTTTCTGAAATTTCCTTTTTTGCTGTATATTTGATTTACCTGCCTCATTTGAATTTACATATTTACCTTTGCCCGCCGACTTCTATTTTTATCATGTTTTTAAAATCAGCTAAATTTAAAGTTAATTAACGATACTAATTTTATGTGGATACGCTTCAAAAAATATTTCACGAAGAACATGTTTGGGTTTTCTAGTAAACTTTTAGATAAACAGTCGAAACGGAAAAGTACCGGATTTCCGGGAAACAAGATAATCTAGTTAGGGATGCTTTTAGATCTTTTCTCGTGGAAAAATAGTGAACGTTGATTTTACACTTGCCGCCATAAGTTCAAGTCACATTTTTGATCCCAGTATAATTATTACGTTAATAGTAATAACGCATAGCCCTATGCACTATTTAAAGCGGTGAAAAGAATGGCGAAAACCGTGATTTTGTGCCTATACCTAGTGAATTCGTTAATGTGTGGAATTTAATAACAAATATTAAAGAGCCAACACAATTGTCGTTCAATGTTTATTTTATATTAAAGAAAATTGTACACAGATTCGAGTTCAGTAGTTCGGTAAAACAGCGATGATCTAATTAAATTACAATAATAATTACACACACAGTTTGCCATTTGCGGGGTTCACGGGTTGATAATCGCCAGGATTCTGTTTACACTTGACGGATGAGATTTATGACCGTGCACTGGACTTCGACAAAGGGAGAAACATCTGGTTTCAAGATTATGCACGGGCACTGGGTTCATAGGAATGGTTGATAAAAATTACCTGACAACTCAAGCACGGAAGGGCTCAAACAAGAGTGCACATTCGTATTAATTGCCCAGTGAGTATTTACACAACTCATTACTTGAATTTCCGTCAAGAATAATCTTAGGAAGCTGACTAAGTACATGAGTTGTTCTAAAATGCACGAAAGCGGCTGCTTGTAGCTTAGTCAAACCTTCATGGAATTAACCATTTTGGAGTGCTGAGAGCCATCTTCCAGTACCATGACTGTTCCAAATAAGAAAGCGGTCTGATAGCTGAGTAGATGAACTCCCGGTTTGAAAGCAAATATCTTGTACCACGACTGTTCCAAAATACATGAAAGCGGTATAATAGCTGAGATAAACAACTCTGCCTTCTATAGCGGGTGCAAAATCTTTTATTGGTGAACTTTGGTGACTATTCTGGTGGAGGTGATTTCATTCAGGCTTCCGCGGGGGATGAAGCGCGCAGGGGTAGCCGGTCAGCTGCGATGTTAGAAGAGTAACGTTGTGGGGCCGAGATAGCGATACATGGGCAAAAAAAATCGTGAGTACCCAATTCGGCCGTACGTTACATTATGCAATAAACATATTATGACACAGTTGGCGAATATGGTTTATGTGGTCACTTTACTCACTGTGATATTCATCATTGTTCCCTTGTTAAAACATCGACATTTCCTCAACTTTTCTATTTGTTGACCCCTGTGAAGTAAAAAACCTGAAACCTTTATTGTGTGGGTGAGATATATGTATCTGGTGGAATTATTTCACCTAATAGGCAACGCCTGAAAATAGTTTTCAAAATAATATAAAAAAATATTGTTAACCAGAAGGTAGTATCCAAAAAATAATTAAACTGAAAGTCGTACATATTTTGCGAACAGTTATAAACAGTTAATATTTTTTTCTTATGAATTCACATTTTTTATTCAAGTAGTACGATTCATTTATTTGTCAACAAATCCGTTATAAATTATTTTTTTTATATATTCCGCAGAACTTTTGTATAAACTCAAAATATTGTTAAAAAAACGGTTTTGGCATATCTTTTTTATTTAAATTTTTCATTGATTATACATACTTTAAACAAAATAATACACTTACTTTTAAAATTCACAATCTACTGTTAATAATTATATTTTAAACATCTTTTGTAAAGGTTGTCCGAGTCTTTTGTTTAGTTTTGTCTGGTAGTTTATTGTATTATTTCAATCCATGGTTTATTAGTCTCGATTGTCCTTTTCTCGTTTTTAAAGGTTGAATATGATATGTTTCTGATATTCTCGTATTGTGTTTATGTTTACTACAGTTTTTTTCAAGTTTTGGTTCTTCGTCTACAATTACATCAGTGGCTAAATTATGAATAAATTTTAAGGATTCTAGGTTAAAGAGTTCAGTTACATTTAATTAATTAGTTTGTTCAAAAAGTTCTTTAGTTGCTGTAAGAAAGGGAAGGTCATGTACTAACTTTAATATTTTATTTTGCTCTCTTTGTAGTCTATTTGTGTCATTTTGATTTCCTGTTCCCCATAGTAGTTGCATATACCATATTTTAGTTTTTACATAGGCTTCATACATTTAAAAAATCCTTTATTGGAACAAAGTTTTTGATTTTAAAAAAAGACTCGATAAAGTCGCCACTTTGCTAATTAAATTGTTGATATGAATTGTCCATGTCAATTGCCTGTCTAGTGTTAGTCCTAAGTGTTTAACGTGTTCAACTTTAGTTAGCCGTTCATTATTTATGTTTTTTTTTTCTAAATTCAAAATTAACATATTTATATATATATAAGTATGTTTAAATAAAGTCAAATAAAACGACTAGTCAAACGTATTTTGTGAACACCTTGTTATGAATTTACATATTTTATTTTTCGTGGGACGATTCATTAAAATCTCAACGAATTCGTTTTAAATTCATTTATATTCCACAGAACTTTTCGTTTGTTAACAGTTTGCAACTGGTTTGACCAATTAAATAATGACCGTCAAAATCCCAAATAATTTTCCGGCTTAAAAAACCTGGTTACCAAGTTTTCGGCTTTAGATTTGGTAGAAAGTTAACTTTATCTTTGAAATCTCGAAGTTTCTTTGTACAAAACGTTTTGTGTTAAAGTTATTATTGTGTACGTTAGTACAAGAAAACTCGTTTTTCGAAGTTTCGGACGAAATTTACCAAATGAAATTTTTAGAAGGGTTCTGATTTCAGACATACAAACTCTGACTCAATTATTTACTCGTATATTTTAAATAATAATTGAAGAAAAATAAAATAATACAAAGATAACAAAAACATTATACAAAAGTGTTTATTACAGTTATTAACTAACCCGGCGACAGTGAATTTAGTTTCCACTACGCGATAAATGAACCGTGTGACACCCATAATTAAAATTTTTATCCTTTTATCATTCAATATTCTTGTATGGATAAACTGCAATGTATATTTTATTATTTGAAAATTTTTCTAACTAGTGTTTTTTTTATTTTTGATTTGACCTCTATTTAATATATTTTGAAGCTATGTGAAAAAAAAACAATAAAAACTTTCATCGAAAAACAATAAAAAAAATATTCCTAGTTAAATAAAATTAAAATACAAACAGAATTTTTAGAAATAAAATACGTAGATATAATCGAAAATAAACATAGTTTTGGAAATTACATAATAAAAATACTCAGGGAAATCTTTCCGTGTTGTATGTGCCTGAAAATGTTACACAAACTACTATGCACTTTAGTGTGGGGAATCCGAACGCTCATTGACCGCTCGTTACCTATCTCAGCTGACGCGCAAGGCACTACTAAAACAAAGCAAGCTATCGATACGTCAGTCTTTTTACTCCTGGTACTGAATTGGAGGAGATGCGACGTTGTTAATTATACAATGCGATTTATCCTTAGCTTTTTTGTTTAATAAAATTTTGACAGCGCCCTCTGTTGACCAGTATCAAAAATTGAGCTAAAATAAGTCCGCCTCTTAGTGTAGTGCTTGATTCCATCGTCTGTCATGTTTGAGGTCCTTAGTTCGATTCTCAGCAGAGCGGACCTAAAATATTGATTTTAATTCATAAACATTTCTTGTATACCCACAAACAGACCATTCTTTTGTGGGATTTTTTGTTTACTATTTTTATTGTTAATATGCATTTCATTGCTATGTAATTGTCCTTTATTTTTTTAAGACTCTGTTTCACCTCTTACGTACATTGTAAAAATAACTTTTTTTTTTAATTAATAAAAAAGTGGGTGTGCACTGCAATATTTTCTTTAGTTTAAATAAGCTGTGCTAGAAGAATGATTATGCAATTTTTACTTCGGTGACTTGTATGAAGGGCGTCGAAATTTAAAAAATATATTAATTAAGCTAATAATACTGTGGGGTCCATGGTCCATAATCGATGACACACGCGTGTTAAATTAGTTCACCTGAAGTAGACTAATGACCGAAGATACAATGTCATCATTGTCTATCGAATCCAATACATTCGTATAATGCAACTCTTATGGTATTGCACGTTAAATCAGGAGCATTGTTTTGCAGTACATTCACATCGTCCTTACCATGAAGATATGAACCACAAAGGAACGTTGTATATAAAGAGACCACAGGACGAAACGCCAGTTAGTCAGCCCGTTCAGTCAGTCAGCCCAACAAGTTCAGTTCACTTCAATCCATCTCGACGACGCCGACGTCACTCAGTTCCAGCATGTAGTTCAAGTGTAGTCTCTTCAACCGATCATCGCCGCTACGCTCGCGCTATCCAACCAAGTGCTGTTTCTTATTCGCCACGTAATAAATACGCATTAAACAGCAACCTCGTGTCTTTTCTGTCAATTTCTAACTGGGGTAGGAACTCCAACCCATAACAACCTAAATCCTATAATACTGTTTTTTAATTTTTTATTTATTAATTTTAAAAAACCCGTTAGGGTTACATTAGAAATTTAATATTGTCTAGTCATTTTATGTCTCGTCTAGTCTAGTTAGTTCAGTCATCATGTGCTTTTTCAGATTGATTTTAAATTTGACTCCAGTAAAAGTTTTCAAGTAGTAAGGTAGGTCGTTGTAGTGTTTAAGTCCATTATGTAGTATTTTTGACTGTCCTGTGTTTGTCTTTGCTTTTTCAATATGATAGTGTTGTTGTTGTCTGGTGTTATATTTGTGTATGTCAGCATTTTTGACTAATATTATGCCGTCGTCTTGCATGTTTCCCGGTGTTATTTTGTGCACAATTTTTAAGGTCTCAATTTTAGTCTAGTAGTTTATGTCAAACTGGTGTAATTTTTGTACAGTTTAGTCGTAGAGGTCAGGTAGGATAGGTTGTCTGTTAGTTTAAGAATAAATGTTATTTGATATGATTAAATTTATAAAAATACGGCAGTGGAAATAAACTTTTGTAACTGAATTTGATGAAAGTAAACATCTTCCGTATATTTTTTTGAACTCACTGTAAAAGGAGTAGACTTTAATTTAATTAAATCGCGATCTACGAAATTATAAAGTTAAAAGTTTTAAACGAATAACTTGTTCCAAGAAGTACTTTCACTGCAATATTTTATTGTTACTGGATTAGCACATGAAGCATTAGACTTCTCATTCTGCCTTATTTGTAACAAAAATTATCAAGACTCACTGCAATTAAATTACTGATACCATATGCACTACTGTGGTGCAGGTAGGTAAATAATGATAGTAAATTTTTCATCTAACATACAATCGGTATTATGAAAAAAAAAAAAAAAAAACACATTCAAAAGTATTATTTTTCATTCTGACAAAGACACTGAAAAGCAGCGAAGAACGCTTTTCAGTCTTCTCAGAACACTGTGTTCACTCTACATACTCGTTAGACTTTTTGTACATTAAAAAACCTCAACTATTTCTATTCAAAATATTATCGGCACAATACTCATTTTTCTTCCGACTTCATTCAAGAATCACTTAAGATTTCTGAAATCAAACATTAACCATTCCGATCCGGAAAAAAGTAATTTCAGAAATCAATCAATCAATCAATCAATCATATTGTAACACTTAGATAGAAAATGATATAAAAACCAACAAATAATATTTTGGGGAATTTTATATAAATGTTGCCTTCAGTTTTGAGTGTGTCCAAATGATTGGAGACGAGGGCGAGGCTGGATTGCACACTCCCTAGGGAGTTTTTAAGATTAAAATTTACTGCAACCGAGAGGAAAATATTTTTGAGAAGAGAATACGGAAGTCTAGGTTTAAGTGGGTACTTATATCAGGCAATGATAGGTCACTACCCTTGTAAATGCCTAAACTTCCATTTTCCTTTCTTAAAAATATTTTCCCTGTACGTTGCAATAAATTTCAATTGAATTATATGCAGCAATATTCCACGTTTGTCCAAATTAAACTAAAGATGGGTGATAATAATCATTCATTTATTTTGTGACAAGCCCACACACAACCATTTGCCTGCGCAGCTATGCGCGGACTGAAGTTAAATTCACTGCGCTCAGTCTAATTCTGAAAAAAGAAACTGCGTAAGTCTGTTTGTTCTCATGAGGCGGTCGCTCAGTACTGAAATCACGGGTCCGCGCATGTGCAAATTAATGTCTTTAAGTAGCTCTGTGAAAGCAGATCTAACAAACCAATCCATATTTTTTTTCATGATGTGACTGTTTTACAAAAAATTTAGCAGTTAAAGCGATTGACACGGTAGTATTATAAAATTGAAATTAAATTTAACTCTTTTAAGGCGAAATTATGGGAAAAATTCTTTTTGGGTTTATTTTAAAGCAAGTAATTCGAGCAAGTTTTTTTACTGTATTGTTGTTTCTCATCCAATGACATGACATCTTTTTTTAAAAATGTGTTTACGCTTAAACATTTTGCAGTCCTTGGACTGGTATTCGAACTATACGAGTGATCAATGCACTTAAATGTAACAACAATTTTTAAAATGAATGGATCCATTTTCAAGGAGCTGTAAATAAATGAATGAAATATTTCAATCAGAATCAATTCTAATAGAGAAGAGTTCGATCCATAGATCTTTGATTCGGTCCGTTACACTACGACGCCGCGGAACCAATATCCGTTTATGTCATCTTACCTTATGTTTTTTTGTTAAAAAAACCCGTTAGTAATATGCAAGTGTCGATAAGCCTTAATTAGTAAGAGCCAACTTTTTTTTAAAATATAGAATTACTAGCTTTCACCAGCGGCTTCGTTCGCGTGATATTAGGGAGACATAAGTTATTAATTATTCGTTTTGTCGTTTGACAATAAAAGTTTTCCCTATGGAATGATATATTTTTTTGGGATAAAATGTGGCCTGATCGAGTGCCGACCCTCCAAATATCGCAATTTATAACAAAAAAGATCCGTAAATCTATGCCAATGTCCCATCTTTATTCTGTACACAACTCCAAAATCCTGCTTCAAAACTAACACAAAAATCAAACTAAACTAACTATAGATAAAGAAAGTCAGTTATAGAAATTTAAAGAATTCATTTCAAATAGATTATTTTTGACGTCCCATCTTACCACCAACTCATTTTCAAATAATGTTGCTCATTCTTGAATTTTAAATATATATTTTTTTGAAATGTGAAATAAGTACACACTTTCGCCGCGCGCATACTTGAAGTCACCGAGTAATATTGCCAGATCGCGAAGAATATAATCATAACACAAATATAAGGAAAAATAAAACCATTTGTATTTTTTTCTAAAATTTTATTGTGCACTCGGAAACATTGATTGACACAACAGAGTAGATAAGTAAAGGGTCAATTAATAAGAGTAATTGAATTAATGAACTTTGAACTTAAAATATGAAACAATATTTTTTTCCATAAAATGGATATTTTTATATCATGTTAAATAATATTTTATGTTTTAAAGATAATGTCGGCCAAATGTCCACCACGGCGTTGTTTAATCCGAGGTTCAATTTTTATTATTTCTCTTATTATATGAGCAAAGAAGGGTAAACAATTTTACTACTCTAGCAACACTAACAAAATTTCCATTTTGTTTCTTCGACAATCTGACAAATATCAATATCTAAATCTGAAAAATAAATCAATTTTTAAGAAATGCATTTGTGACTAACACATTTATTTGATCATTACACACGAAATGTGATTGCATCCTGTTTCCTTAAGATCCTAGTAGTATTTCTACACTTCAAAAGAACACAACATGGCACGGTTAAATTCAAATCAGGAGTTGCATACTGAGCGACGTTTACAAAGAAACTAATGAGTCAAAACGTAAACCTACTCATTTATGAGTTATAAGTTGCCTTCTGTTTGATGTGCGTATGCGGTTTCTGGATTATTCTTAATTTTATGATGTCAGTGTTAGTATATTAGTATGTATCAGCCTCGTGGTGTAGGGCGTGTGCCTATCATGCAAAAGGTTATAGGCTTAATTTTCGACATGGCTGACCAGAAATATTTATTTAAACGGATGTTCATAGTCCCTGGACTGGCATGCAAAGCCTAAGACTGATCACCTCAGCTTCATGTAACATAAATGATCAAGATACGCTGCGATTCGTGTTCCAATGTAGTGCCCTAGTGCGGAAAGGGGATGATGATGGTTAGTTAATTAGCATTTTTGTAGATATTATTATTATTTTATTTATTTATTTTTAAACTGAACAACCCGCTAAGCCTCTATACTAGAGGCTTGTCAGCAGGTCGGAAAGAGAGGATATGGAAAGAGGTTATGACAAATTCACCATAAAACCTGGAACAATTGAGAAAAAAATCTTTCATGGATTTTTTTTCTTGCAACTGGCGGGAATCAAATTGCGCACGACGCCTGTTAAAAGAAATCTTGTTTTATTAAATTAACTTTTTTTGAAGTACGCTGGTTCGTCAAAAACTCCGTCTTCTTAATTCAGATGAAAAATTCGTTTTATTTAAGTTTTCCACGCGAAGTTACCAATTTGTTGCTTCGCGAACAGCTGAGGCGTTACGATAAAAATAAGGAACTTCGACGTGGCGTGCTACTCGTCGTAGCCTTCGTTTAAAAGTTGATATAACAGGCACCAACTTTATCATCGAGTTGGAAAACTACGAAGAAAATACATATAATACATAAAGTGTAAGTGTGATCAGCAGAAACAATGGGAAACTTTTCAAACTGTACACATTTTTCAAATAATAAGAAATTGAGATAACAGGTGCCTTTTATGTACGGCAAAAAAATAAATAAAAATAAATTTATAACACTGACTTAAAGTTTAATCTTTTTTAACAGTCAATAGATGTCGCTTATTTTCTCCGTGCTTAATTCTCTTTAGTAAACCAACACGCATGGTAATGTTATATTATTCAAACCATGCATATCGTCGTGATCATAGAACAAAACGGTTGGCAAAAAATACGGCATTGACTTTCCTCTTTCCTTGAAAATGTTTTATCATAATCATCATTCCCTTTCCGCACTTAATGGTGCATAGGGCACTGCATTGGTACACTAATCGCAGCGTATCTCGATCATTTTTGTTACATGAAGGTAAGATGATCAGTCTTACACTTCAGGTACCAGTCGACGGACTATGAAATATTCTAGTGTTAAATAACTCCTTCAAATAAATATTTAATATCAACTATGTCGGGAATCGAACCCGAGACCTCTTGCATGGTAGGCATTTACACTGACCATTACACCAAATGTTTCATAATGCTTTATATTCCAGTTTTTTTTCAGAAAAACAACAGACATGAGAAAAAATCCGTTCCGAGAAAAAAAAAAAGAAAAAAATAGTATATAATTGTACGTCCAGTTAAAGTTTTTTTAAATATAATTATATATTTTTTTTGCGTAATAAAATAATTAATAAAAAAAGAAGAGAAGAGCACTCTAAGAAGGTTGGGGATGAGGAAAAAATGTATAGGGGTGGAGGAGAGGGATTTTTTTAATAAAGTTGACGAATTTAACATTTTTCTGTATGAATAATATTGATATGTTAAAAGGTACATTAATTAATTACGCCTTGAAAAATACTTCATTTTAAAGTGTTTCAGAAAGTTTAATATTAAAAATGTTTAAATCGGCACAGAGTCATTAAATTCAGAGCAGCAAAGATAGATAAATGAGTTTTGAACGTATTTTTTTTGGGCAATGGATTGTAAAAAAATTCAGTCTGCCGCGTCGAATAAACGAGACAATATATCGTGGGTATACTGGTAAAAAGCTTAACTCTCAAATCCCTGTTTTGAGAAATCAAGCACTTAAGTTTTGTTCCAATTTTACTCTTTTATATCTTATTTAAATAAAGTAAGATGTTAAGTGCTCATTTACGAACATGTATTTAATTTTTCCGTTTCTTCATTTTATATCAAGCAAATATTAAGTTGTTTAAAGCATTTAGCCTGAATAAAATACCCGGTATACTAACCTTAATTTTTTTTTTAAAACTACAGATATAAAAAATTCAGTATGACTTAGTGTATTTGCCAGTTTGTAGAGCGTTAAAAACTTTACAAAATTACATCATTAAGTCAAATCCGCATATTTTTGAGTTAACGTTTTTTGCCAGTATACCCACGATATTGAAATACGCTCTAAAAGATAAAGGACTATCGATAAAATTGTTTAACATTTTTAAGAGAAAAGACAGATCAAAAATGCTTCTACGTTTAGTAAGGCAAGTTAAACTATGGAAGGAAGAAGAGTATTTGTACGATTACAAATAAGTTTGGGATTTACGATCCAGAAGTTTCAGGAATGTATTTTGTAATTATATATTATCCAGTATTATATATTATCCATACATACATATATATTCATAACTAACCCAAGTATTTAATGATATACTTTTGTACTTTGTTTGTTACTTAAGTTAGTTATATTATGACATACACTTAATGACATAAAGTGTCAAAAAATAAATAAACTGCTCTCATGTAAAGTTGAAGAACATCACATTTATCGATAAATACTGTTTTTTTGTAAGGATAATGCTAACGAAAGGCAGACTGTAGCGGAAAAACGAATTTCATTCAGTTTTGAAAAGGGTTGGAAATATTTGAAGATAGGAAAGAAACACGGAAACGGATCTACCATTGATACAATAAGGTTGTTCTTCAATTTTAGGTACTAAACGATGAAATTTATTGTGAATTTATGACGATAAAACGATTTACAAAATGATAACTTTTACAACGACGCGTGACGAAGCTAAGAATTTTTATGAAATCTTTTGTAAGGTCGAAATGTTGTTTTGTTTTGTTCCAAATCCAAATAATCTTATTTTGTCTTATATCTTCTATCTTAACGTAAGGTAGGTACCATAAGGATGGGTCAAAAGAAGGATAGAAAAGAAAGGTAATCGGTCAGGAATAATATCGATAAATGCTCTTATTTACTAAATATTACGTAGATGTTTTGCATTCACAAGCCTGATTTAATCATTTGTGTCTATATGTACATACATCATGATTTCTCTATATGCACCATGTATTGCATAGGGCACTAGATTGGGCTTGAACTATAGCGTATCTAACTTACTAAATAACTAAAATAAACTAAAACAAATAACATAATAATCAACTAAATAATAATAAACTAGATCTTAATAATTCGGCATGGTTTGTTCAAAGTCATATGTTTGTTGTGTTTATGAATATATTGTTTATTATTAATTTTTTGCCCTTGCTGGTCTTTTCGCGAATAATGGAGCCCATTTTGAGCATTTGCTTTAAAAAATAAAAATAAAACAATATATCTTAGTATTTTTAATTTTATACAATCCCGTCTTTCTATCGAGTGAACTTGTTTTTTTACTTAATATCATTGCGTAGTCTTATCAAAATAAGCTAGCTAACTTTTTCAGTACGTCTTTGATGCACAGAAAAAAATATTGATTTTTCCACATGTACAATTCAAGTTTAGTTTTTAACATGATGGCCCTACTTTCGCCAAATACAATTTTTAGGGTTACTTTTTCATAAATAAGAGTAGTTTTTGAAATAAGTTGTAAAAAAATATTTCGATATTGGTACTCTAAGTACTCATGATAATTGTTAAAAATGCACAATGATCTAGTACCAAGCGTCGTCGACTTCACAGGTCCTATAATGAATTTCGTTTTGTGATCGGTTTTGTGCAATCACAATCAATCCAATGAACTGGGTTGTGGTCCCGTGGTAGTATTGTGGACTAACGGACGAAAAGTCCCAGGTTCAAATCTCATTCTACCACAACTCGATTTTGATTTTTTAAGCACAAGTTATTTACGACTTTTCGAAAATCGTCGGAACATTTTAATAATTGAGTAAATAATAAAAACTCAAGTATTAAAAAAACTGATTCACTCGAAAATTGTATTAAGGTTAGCGCTGGTGATCTCGACGGTTAGGATAACGATGCTTTTTAAAATAAAAATGTATTATGTACTTACAAAATATCTCCACAAGGTGGGTATTTTTCAATATTTAATTAAATAGTTTCACAATTGTTTTACGTTTAAACAAAAAAATTAAGGAATTTTAACGGTTTTATACAAACCTGTAAAACTCGTAATCTTAGTACAAGGGCGAAGGGATATGCATTATATGATGGCCTGAGGTCAGCATCCCCTGAGTTTGGTCGCAAGGGAGAAAGGTCAGTAGTGGTCAGACGAACTGTAGACTCCTTGCGTTGACTCAACCCTGCCTGAAATTGAAAAATATTTCGTCAGAGACATACCAATACTTTGAATTGTTTATTTATTACTAGCGTTTTTTTTTTATAAATGCATTGTTTGGACCGACTCTTTACGTGTGTGGGTTTCATAGTCCATGATCGATGACGCACACGGGCTAAATAATTTTACCTGAAATTATAGAGCAACGACCGATAAAGCAAGTTATCGTTTTCTATATAATCCAATACAACAATTTATGCAACTCTAACAGTATTGCACAGAAAGATGAGAGCATCATCCTGTAGTAGATTAGCATCGTCCCTACTATGGAGAAATGAACAACAAAGAAACATGACCAATAAAAAGACCACAGGGCGCAGTCAAAGCCCAGTTTAGTCCAGTAAAGTTCAGTCAGCATCAGTCACTCAATTCCAGCATGTAGTTCAAGTGCAGTTGCTTCAACTCCTCATCGCTATAGCACTCAAGCGCCACAATTCATTATTTATTCGCCATGTAATAAATACACATTAAACAGCAACCTCGTGTCTTCTGTCAATTTTCAACTAGGGTAGGAGCTCCACCAGCCGTCATTAACCGAAACTCTACACGCGTATGTCGCAGCCGGATTGTCATGGGTATTATCCTTGGCTCTACCCGACCGAGTTTCTCCAGGGTATGCTTGGCTACAACAGTTTAGAGACTAGAAGAAATGTGTATTTGACTACACATTTTTATCGATTGTTGCGCGGTATGATCGATAATTCTGAAATTATGATGAGCATTAGTTTGTATGTTCCTGACAATTACCAATGACAGCGTCAGCATAGATTGTTTCATATTCCGATATTCAGGACCAACCTGCCTATAGTTATGCCTGTTGGAAGGGCTACCGCTATGCTGAACAACATCGCTCTGGATATTGATCTGTTTCATGTATCCGAAGGGGTTTTCCGGAGCAGGATTCTTCTACTACTTTGACATCAGTCTCTTTCGTGTATTTTTTTTTCTTTTTTATAATATGTATGTATTGAATATATTTTTATATTATACTAAATTATACTTATACCATATTGTACACTATTTTTGTTTAAGTAACATTAAGTATTATATTCTTATTATTATTATTGTATATTTATTATAAACTTTATGTTAATAAATACTAATATGTCATTTTAGCCGGAATATACTGATGGCAGCTACGTATACTATGGTATCCTACAAAATGACGAATTTCGTTTTTCAATTATAACGCGCAGACAATAATAATAACTTAAAATCCCTGTATCCAATTTTTTTATGTATCTAAAAGCAAATATTTTTTTCCGTTAAAAATTGTACGTTTTGCGAACATGCAAATAATACTATGGTATTTACATAAACGACTGTGTTGATTGGAGAAGAACGTAGCGCCACCTATCGTATGTATCAGTTATTCATTACGCCAGCGCGTTGTTCCGTGAACGGGTTTCGTTTGCTTTACCTGTACACAAATGTTATACGTTCAACAAATAATGAACAGATCATAAAAAAATAAGTATGTAAGAGATCAAAACGTATGTAATACAAAAAAAAACTAATTTTAAACCTAAATTCTCAACATGCAGAACAAGGCGATTTTAATGATAATTATTAAAACTTGTTCAAAACCATCGTACGTATAATATATACGATCATAAACGTTGTTTTTAATTTTTTTAAAGTGTGGTACGTAGCACATAGGCATAGTATTTTACCGGGTGTACCCTACAAAAGCTGACACATTGTGTATGCGTTTGAAGGGTGTACCCAGAAAGTTACCGAGCCGGGAGGATTGGCGTGGCATGTGTGAAAAGGGACATACGGTCATTTAATTCGTTTAAAAAATAGGACAATATATCCAGTCATTTGAATTATGCAGATTGTAGACATTATTTAAATAATTATTTTGTAAATACGAAAATACAGAAATTTTTGTAAGTATGATCCGAAATTCAAATCAATAGCTTTAGAATATGTGAACAAAAACATATTTAAACACTCATGAGGTTGAGCTGCTGTTGTGTCAAAAAAATTACGATTGGGTGGTCTATTTCGCAAATAAAACTATTTTCATACTGAAATTTTATTATATGAGGTCATGTTTAGAAATCGGTAGAATTTTAATCGAATTTGGTAGATTGGTAGATTGCTTCTAAGATCGGCAAATCTACTGAAAAATCGGTAGGGTTGGCAACGCTCCTCTCGCGCTTCATAAAATTCGGTATTTTATTAAATATGTAATAAATCCACACCGAAGCGTGGAATCGTTTTTTTCTGTCATCTCCAACAAAAAAATATATTTTAAAAATGTGTTAATGTTTGGTTCTCCCAGTCGAACTTGTTTTTCCCGGTTTACTAACAAGCTAACGAACTAACGTACCCTATCGCTATCAGAATCGGGAAAATCAGATTGAGGTTGACAGACAAATTAAGAGGCCATAAGATCTTTAAAACCGATCCTGGTAAGTGAGTCAAAATTCTACATGGTCATTAATATATTGAGTACTAAGGACAAGATTACCTTCTTAATTGGACGAGAGATTCTCTGTTTATAATATTTCGAAGAAAATCATCATGAAATCAGTTCAAAATCCAATTAAGATTGGCTAAAAAACTCACCTAATTTTAATAAATATTTCTAGTCTCTACTAAAAAATTACCCTTTATGTGAAAATAAAAGCTGTAATAAAAAGAAAAGGAAATATCTTAAAACATGAAATAAAACCATGAAATTATTAATCATTTTATTTCTTCCATGTTATATTGTATAACGTACAAATATTGTATAAACAACTTTTAATTAAATAGACAATAAAGCGGTAACATGTATTTTATTATATTGTAAAGCTATTTAAATTAGGCCAACCATGTGTATAACGAAATTTAATATTGATAATTGAATTTAAGCTACTAATTGGTATTGGAGAAATTGCAATACAATTACAAATTCAGTTTTGAAATTGTAGTTGGTTAATATCTGATATGTATGTAAAAAATAATGTTGATTGAGTTATATTAAATGTAATACGTTTTTTTAGGACTGACTGCTACTGATTAAAATTTTTCACCAGTGACCAGGTTTCATCGTGATCAACATCCACCAACGAATTGAAGTAGAGAAACTAAACCTTTAAAATGAACAATATTTTGAGTTTGTCCAAATTTTTGTAGACAAGAACTGGATTCAACTCCCTGGGGAGCTGTTTATATTAACATATTACTATATTAATATTAATACATATTAACATATTCAAATATAGGCAGAATGGTGAATGTTACACAGTGGGTAAAGTGGCCACTTAACCAGCCATTGACAGGTCATAAGCCCTGTAGATGCCTAGACTTCTATATTACCTTCTCTTAAATGTTCTTCATCTCTGTTGTAACATTTTAATATAAACAGCTCGCCAGGGAGTTAAATCCAGTTCTTGTCTACAAAAATTTGGACAAACTCAAAATATTGTTGATAAATTACCTGGTCCATGAAGAAGTATAGAAATTGAAAAAATAATATTTTCAGGCGTTGCCTAGTATGTAGGTAAAATAATTCAATTGGATGAATCTCACCCGCATAAATAAAGGTTTCAGCTTTTTAACTTCACAAACATCAACAGATGAAAGAATTGAAGGAATATAGATGTTCAAATACAGGCAGAATGGTGAATGTTACACAGTGTGTAAAGTGGCCACTTAAACCAGCCATTGACAGGTCATAAGCCCTGTAGATGTCTAGACTTCTATATTACCTTCTCTTAAATGTTCTTCATCTCTGTTGTAATATGTTTCTTTAAAATGAAGTTGGCTGCTTTTATGCGTTACCGACACAACTTGTTATTATTATACATCAAATCTAAGTTTATCAATATTAAATCCACAGCGTTATCCTGATTAAATCCACAGCGTTATCCTGACATTGTCATTACAAAAACTATATGAGCGACGCGAACAATAATAATTGTTAAACTTTCTAATTATAAAGTTTTGTAATAAACGTATGTTTCCGAGCGAAATTAAATTTACCTAAGCTGGCTAGGAGAAAGCAACTATTTCAATTTATAGCAATCACAACAAGGATAATAACTTGAATTAATTTCGCAATATTTTAAGCTATGATGAATATCTCAGAGTAATAATTCTCTAGAGAAGCCCTTTAGCTCTATTGCATAGAACAAAAGCGAACCAATTTTTTTGTTTGGTTTTGGTTTGGTTTTTAGTTTAACAACGAACGTGTAATGGACGGTTTCCGTTTGCAATTTTCAACGCAAGTACATACGGCCCGTTGTATTGCTGTGATCTGTAGCTAAGTTCGTGGTCAATAATCATTGAATAGTTTTTCTTCATATGGGTGACTCTATTAGGTTATTACTCTAAGCTCTAAGAGGTATATAAACTAGGTATATAAACGAATTAACGATGTGGAGAAAGTCCAAATAATGTTCCTAGACGATTAGTCTACACCCCCTAGGAAATTATCAAGAAAAACCTATATTACAACAGAGATGGAGTACATTTTTGAGGAAGGAATATAAAAATCTGCGTATATATTTCTTGAAAATTTCAAATTTTGTCTTTTACATTTTTTAACCTTTCCTTTACTGTCCTAAAAACACCTGCGCGTTACGGTGCTGTGCAGTCACTACACATTAAAAAAAAAGAGTTTTAAAAAGAAAAAATTGAATATTTATAGGGAATGGCTTTAATTTACTTTAATTTAATTCAAAGAAGATAATATTTCAAATCTAACTGCTGAAAATATGAAAAAACCATTGGGTATCGCTAATGACTCGGGTGAAACGTGCACCCGCGCCAACTTCCCGAGAGCTACTAAGTAGCTAGTACTGAACTACGTGACTGGACATGTAGTGGACGTGTAACGCCAGGTGTTATTGGTACACTGCGAGTATACTATAAATGATATTTGTAATTTATCCTCGATTTCCGATAAAATGCTTTTTTGTGCCTAATAAGTACTTATTATATAATAACAAATTATTTCGATCGATACGCAAATGTGTAATGGAAAAATACTGAAAATCTTAACCCAATATTTATTATTTTAATGAAGATATTATAGTTAATAGGTGCAATGTGTACTAGCTACACATCACCGGGGAGGGAGGGTTAAATAAAATACCTAGATGAAACGTTTATTGATGTGAGTGAATGTGTGAGTGATTATTTCACTTATGCACTAGAAAATACTTTAGTTTAATTGTCAATTGCCTTACAAGCAAATTTTATAAAAATAATAGAATAATGATGATTTTCTCATCCTTATTTTACCATTATGCCTAGGCGCAACTTTATACTAGGTTCATAAGTAATGCCTAATATTATATCGTCGTTGCGCAAGCAATGTCTATTAAGTTTTTTTTCATTTCTCAGTAAGACACAATTTTGTTTTGACAAAATAAACTTATATCCTTTTTTTAAATAAAATGATGTACAGTAGTCTTTCGGTAATCTGGCACATATCGCACCACCGCACTGCCGGATTACTGAAAATGCAATATCACTGGAAATTACTAATAATAACGCATTTAAATGGCAGAAGATATGTTTGATTGTTTACATATAAATATTTTATACTGTATTATACATTACATTATGTGTTAACATAAACTAAAACTACAATAACCAAAGAATTGTCTCCAATTCACGCTCTAAATTACCGAGCAGTCCGCTTGGTAGCTGCCTGTATAAAAACGTCGGACTACTGGCAGGGTTAGTAAAAAGCCGGATTATAAAGGGAGTACTGAATTTTTTCTTTTTGTTATCAATAAAAAAAAATGTAAAAAAAAAACATCATCAAAAGGTGCATTGTGTAAATTATCTCTTAAATATTTTTAAAATGTCAATTAATAGATATTGTCGGCGCAACGTCAATATTGGCTTTGAGTAGAGAAAAGGCAGAATAATGACTCACCATAATGATAAATACTAGGTAGCATGAATAATTATACTTGAATAGTTAATACACTACGGTAGTCATGTTTTGTTATTATTTTTCTCTGTATATTAAAAAGTTTTACCTTACCTAGTTAGGAAGACTACCCATTATCCAGGGAAATACATTACTACAAAAATGTAGTAGATTATCCTCTAGCCTTTCTGGGTACATATTAGTGGACTCCGAGTATTTATTTTCTTGTCAGCACTCTAAATGATTTTTTTAGACTGGAAACACTTTTAAACAACTCTCGAGTATATTTTTCAACTGCAAAAGCAGCACATATTTTAATTTATGTATATTTATATATAACGTAGTTTTTTTCCATTGAAAATCCTCGATCGAGAATTACTCGAAATGGCGTCCGGTTATGCAACTTTTTTGTCTCTAATAACAATGTTTTCTTAAATAAATTAATTAGGTTAATTAGTTGAGTTAAATACTTAAAAACCAAAATTGGATTTCACCAGACAATTTAGTTTCGATTTCCGAGTATATTTTTTTTTAATAAACGGTCATAAAATGTTGTAAATAACTTTTTTATGCTTCTCTCAAAAATGATGTCCATCTTTTTTTTATCATATAATAAATGAATAAATAAACTTATTGTTAAAACTATTCAACAAATAATATATTTTGTTAAATATTCATTTAGGTGTTGGTATAAAATAAATTTAAAAAGGAACAAAAAGGGTCACTAAAAAACCGAAAAGATACAAAACGTACTGATTTGTAATTTTTGTATTGTTTTTCATTACGCACCATTATATAAATGAATATTATTCCTACGTGTTTACATATTTTATTTTTTATTAAATTACTGCAATAAAATTTTTCCTTATTTTTATATTTTATCGTTCTTTTAATTTTTCGTACCGTCTTTAATTTAAAAGGAAGGCATAAATAATTCAATTAAAGCAAACATAAAACGTATTTTTAAAAGCCTTTGTTATTTTAAAAAAGGATGTGCTAATTCTGCTTTTCTGATAAAGTTTTGTGGGCCTAATGACTAATTATATGAAAAATAGCACTCTTTAAAGAATACAGACTACCTATAATGACAATTTTAGTGACATCGTCATATTACACTGTAGCCACTATATTTTTTTCAGATCTGTAAAAGAATTTTTAAATTTATTTCCTGCTTTACTTTTAATTTACACTTTAAATTTTTACTTTCAATTTTTACTTATTCATATATACATCAACTACCCGCATCTAATTAATCCTACCAAAAAGTATCTAGACTTAGTGGGTAACAATTTGTAATAAATTGTATTTTAAAATGTTAAATAAACGCTGTTTTGCAGCTCTGAAAATGAATTATTGTTGGTTGTAAAATTTTACTAAGAAATATAAATGTTAATGGAATCAGAGAGAGAGGAGAGGAAAGGAAAGTTAAAGCAATAAAGTGTGTGTTCTCCATTTTTTGTACTTTTAATTTAATTTTTAAAATATTTATATATTTTTTTTAAATTAAAATTCTTCCTCCCTCCTTCTGTATTTATAATAAATAAATGTGAAATCTGTGATTGGTCTTACTTTTTAAATTGTTCTTTTGTACCTTGTATTTATAAAAAAGACTGGGGTTTGCGTTTTTATTTCATGCACGTTATGAAGCCTTTTAAAATCAATTGGTAAGACTTTCAAAATACTTTTAAAATCAAAATTTAATGTTTAGGTACCTACTTTTTTATTTAAATTGTAATCTAGAATAACTCACTCTGAAATCGCAAACAAACAAAAGGTTATCTAAATAACTGTCAAAAAACACAAATCATAGCTGTTGATACGTTAAACATTTATTTTATATCCCACTAGTAATTTGAGTCTCTAATAATAACATTCCTTTAATTTATTGACTGTTTGTTAGCCGTATCGCTATGGTAGTTTCACCCCAGTACGCTATTATCGACCAAACAGACGGTTTAGAATACATTTAAATAGCTGGTGATCACTTGATCACTTTACTCGGCTGTGTTTACCCAAATTTTCGTCTCAATTATGGATTCAGACGACCTTAAGCCCGTTGAGAGTCATATTGATAGTTTGCAGACGGACACCTTAGTTCAGCGTAAGTATTTTCATATTGATCTTAAAATAAAGCTTAAACTCTCAAATGATGACGAAATATTTTGAAAAAATTGAAAAGAGTATCAAAGATTTATATACAGTTTCACACTGGATACATAATTTTGTCTACGTATCATTTTTTTTATTTTTTTAAGTTTTATTCATTTTAACAAATAAGTAACATGCATAATTGTATTTTTGTTCCCGCAAAGTCGAAGCTTGTCTGCGGGTTACATTACATTTTTTAAAAAAATTTATAAGTAAGTACATAGTTTAATAATAATTGAAGAATAAAATATATTTATACACTTAAGTTTCACTTGCTGTTTAATAATTTTTTGACTATTTTTTTAATGAAATTAGGTTTTTTTCTTCACGGTTTTTGGCTGGTGGTTAAATTGTACAGTTATGGTACTACACTACCCATTGTTCTGTCACCATAGTAGTTTTTCTGTCGTGGTACCATCAGCTGCTGTGCCGATACTTGTCGGGTCATGATCTGGTGGTTTATTTTGGATTTAAAATTGCAATCGAGGAAATGATCTGTCATTATCTTATACTGACACTGTTTGCTTATTGGCAAAACGTTAACAAAATCAAATAATATTTTATTGTTGTCTTTTGCCTCATTCTTTATTTTTACAGGTACAATAATTTTTAAAATTTGTACCTGTAAGTTCAAGACACGTCCATGTATTAACATTTAAATTTTTTTAACCAATATTAGTACATGGTATACATAGTCAGCCACATGGTGTAATGGTCAGAGCGTTTGCCCACCGTGCAAAAAATCTCTGGCCGTTGGTTGACATAAAATATATATATTTCAAAACTGTATTTTTACACTTAAATATTTCCCTGGTAGTCTCTGGACTGGCATCTAAAGCGTAAGACTGATCATCTTATCTGATCATAAAAAAATATTAAGATACTCCGCGATTGGTGTACCAATGATATGTCGTAGGCACCATTAGGTGCGGAAATGGAAAGATGTGATACATAATCACTTACCGACTTTTTGATATATACCGGTTTTGAGACGTATTTGTCTCTTCGTTAGGACTCACAACATTTACATGTAAATGGTAAAATACGCCGTCACATTCACCAGAGTACGCTAACAACACAGTGTTATTGATCAAAATATTTTATATCCCGTACAGTTCAAAGGATGCAACTGCACTTATTGATGCATTAGATTATTAGTAGTTGTTGAAGAATTGGTAGGGATAGGAGGGGTAGGTAATTTGGCGAGTGGTTAATATACTAATAATAACTACTTAAATTGATTTGTTTAAACGTATGATCATAAAGTTAATGAATGAATGGTGTGTTCAGAAAATAACGGGAATTTTTAAATTTCGCGGGTTTGGAGAGTCCGATCGTCAATTTTTTTCATTGTGTTGGTATACATACTCCTGAAGTGTGCTAATATTTTCAGCTGTATTTATTGTTTACTTTGTATGTGGCAGCCGCCAAGGTAAAACGTGTTCGGCGTGCTCGTCGATTTGCGTTTTGCAATTCAGATTGCCTCCACTGCGACGATTGAGTCTTAGTTTCGACGTCATATCCGTAAACCCTTCTTTTACATCTGTTATAACACGTTTCAGTAATTTTGCATCGTCGTTGACTTCATTTAGTGACACATGGGCAACTTCCATTCGCCGCTGTTTTGTTCGAGATTCTAAAATATTGGAACAAATTTTGCTGCCACGCGTTTCATACCCAAAATATTTTTAAAAAAATCATTACATGAGCCAATCATTATGCCAACATTATCAACGACTTTTCTGATTGTGATTGAGCGATTGTTTATAACCATTTCATTATTTTTTTTCACGTTTTCATAGGTTGGTAATGTGCTGGGGCGTCCAGGCCGTTTGTCATCTTCAACGTCTTCATGACCATCTTGGAAACGCTTATACCTATCGTAAACTCTTGTTTATTATCCAAAAGCCTTTGTCAACATTTTTCACCCTTAGTTATACTTTATTTGATTTTTTACATAAAATTTCAAAGAAATTATTTTATGCATTTTTTTAATAAACGAAAATCGCCAAGCACATAAAAACACGTCAAACCTTAGCGGCTGCCACAGACAAAGTATCAATGAATACAACTGAAAATTTCAGCATATTTCTGTAGCTTATTTATCAACATAATAAAATAAATTGACAATCAAACTCTCCAAACACGCGAAATTTAAGAATTTCGGTTATTTTCTGAACACACAGCTTATATATATTTATTTAGATCTTAAAAATAAAATACGCAAACTTCTTTCTATTGTGATATATTTTTATTGTTTTTTAAATTTTGAATATTCTTTTATAACACTTGTGTAAAATGTTAAATTTATGTGTTTATTTTAGTACAAAATGATGAAGCTGATGAAGAAAATGAAGAATATGATGAATATGATGTTGAACGATCAAAAAATGTTCCTGACTATGAAGTATCCGGAGTAGTAAAAGTGACTTTGGATGAGCTTACTCAGACTGCATTAGGTGTCACTGTAGGAGTAGATGTTACTGGAGAGTTTCCGTGGAAGAAAATAAAGAAAGAATTACTTATCGATAATATGCAAGTCCTCGGAGACGAGTCGGCGTTTAGACCATTTATAAAACAAATTAAAGCATACGAAGATGATGAAATTTTGATCGGATACATTCTCGATGAAACCAACGATGAAGATGAATTTTATGTTTGCCTTACTCCACAGTCTATGGACCACTGCGAAGAAGTATCGGAGGCTCATTTACGAAAACAACACGCCGTTCTTGAACAGTCCATTACTAAAGAACCACGCCCTTGGGCGTCATTCGGCAGTGAAATAGAAGTAGATGAAAGTATCGTTAAGTACAACAGACCATTGATAAAAATTGAAGTGAAATCAAAATATCCCGTCGCTAATCAGCCTGATTACTTTTTGGGAAGAAAAGCCGATGGTGCAAAAGACGGATATGTCGAATTACTTCCACTGAGGACTAAATATGTCAACGTCACGAAAAAACGTGTTGATGTCGCCATTCAAGCAAATCCTAACAAAAATTCATCATTTGCTCAAACCGTTCCGAGATTTCCACAAAATGTTTGGACTCAATGTAATCTTGAAGGGCAATCAAATAATGAAAATGAAACTGATGATCATACTACAACAAACGAGATAGTTGAAGAAGAAAAACATAAAGATCTTGCAACTAGGCATGCTGAAAAAGAAAAAGAACTAACACTTATTAGACTAAGTACATTCCTAACATCAAAAACTGCTTCGATTGAACGAATATTGAAATTCAATGAAAAAATAGATATTTATAATCTAGACTATCCCAATTTAGTCAAAGATGGGGGAAAATTGAGTATGGCTAAGTCGATGGAGCTTGGTGAGGTTATGCTTTTTACTGATTTCAAAGGTAAAAATAAATATATTTCAGGCGTAGCTTGGCATCAATTTTACAACAAGCTCGTTGCTTTGTCTTATGTGGATTCTGTTCCTTGTATAATTAAATATCCTCAAGATTCAGTAGATGCTGTAACCAGAGCTGTATTTGGTGAAAATCCTGTTCTCGTCTGGAGTCTTTCTGATACACTTACACCTAAATTATATTTGCAAAGTAATCGGGAAGTAATATCTCTTTCTTTTTGCCCATTCCAAGAAAATATTCTAGTTGGCGGTTGCGTGAATGGACAAATAGTTGTTTGGGACTTAGAAGGCCGGCTAGAAGATAACGAAGAAATTGAATTATTAACAGACTACCAAGAAAGTAACAGAATAGCCATGAACTCTCAAATGGGGTGGATGAAAAAAATTCACGACAAGTCCGTTGTTAGAACTACTGTTGTTTCAAACTTATCGTATAATCATTCATCGCCCGTCACTAACATAAATTGGTTGTCTTCCCATTTTGAAATAACTACGAAAGGAAAACTAAAACTCCTACCCGAAAATCAAGAAAAGTCAATGCAGTTTGTAACAATATCTGAAGACGGGACAATTTTTATTTGGAATATAAAAATGTCTTCACTCAATAATATTCCAGAGAAACTTAAGGAATCCAAAAGAATTTCCAAACGACCAGATAATTTAGTCTTAGAAACTTCTCCTTTAAAAATATTAGATGGCATTCTTAAACCACACTACAAAATATTCGCTTCTAATCCGGTTACAAAAAAGTTGGATCCTCTTCTTTGTTTATCTTTTCAATATCCAATAGTAAATACAATAAAAACAAGATCTGAGGCACCAAGGTTGTATGAAGAACAAATTGATCGGTCAATAATTGATGAGCAAATGCAGCCAATATTATGTGCCTCCTCGCTATATGGTGATTATTTAAAAATGACATGGAATGGTGGAGAATCTGTAGCAGAAGGCGGTATTGGAGTTGAAGTAGCAACAAACTTAGCAAGAGCGAGAATTCATGGTGGTCCAATCACTTGTTGTATACGAAATCCATTTTACAAAGATATAGTGGCTACAATAGGGGGAAAAACAATTGCGATTTGGTCCGGCGACTCTCAAGAAAAACCTTTTATGTGGAAAAGAATGAATTATTATTTGACATATGCAACGTGGTCAAGTAACATCCCGAGTCAAATGTTTGTTATTACATATATAGGCACAATTGATATCTGGGACTTTTTAGAGAGAAGTGATTTGCCGGTGCGTTCACAAACTGTATCTGGAAGTTTCTTGACTGGTATTTATAGTCACAAATTATCTCTAAATCAAAATTATATGGGAATAGCTAATTCTTTAGCATTTTTCAGACTATTTCGAATACCTAGATTTCTCGTTGAATCGGGAGACGGGGATGTTAAACTCACCGAAAAATTATTTGATAGAGAACGTAGCGTGATAAATCTTTACCAGAATTGGAATTCTGTTTGGGAAAAGAAAAATGAAGAAGTTCTTAATATTATAAGGAAAAAAACTGTTGACAAATTCAGAGAAAAAGATTTAAATGCAAAACTTGCTCTAAAAGCGGAAGAAGATCAAATAAGAATCGATGCTGAAAAGGCTGAAAAGCTTAAATCGCAAACTCTAAGCCCCGAAATGAAATGGAAAAAGTTGCAATGGGAAGGTGTAGAAATATCGATACAGATAAGAAAAAAGTTAAATATAGCCCAATTGCAATTTGAGGAAAGACCACTGACAGATATTGAAAATCAAATAAAAGCCAAAGCGAAAAAAATGATGGAAGGGTTAAATAGTCGCCAAAAAGTTTTTGAAGAATCAGTCGCTATTTTGTTCCCGGAAGTAATATCTCAACCAGCGGAGGTCGTTCACGTAAAATCCGAAGAAGAAATAAAAGTTTCAAGAAAAAAGTGCATGAAAGAATACAAAGATATTTCTGATAAAGCCGGCAAATTGATTAAGGCCTATGAGTATACCTATGTTTGGGAAAACGTAGCCCTCGAAGGAAAAGATCGCCGAAGGTACTTAGATACATGTGCGGCTATTTTGGCGAAGAGAAAAGGAAAGATAGCACAAAAGTTAAAGGAAGAAAGAACAACTCGAGGGAAAGAAATTTAAAGCATGTCAACATGATCATGAAATTATTTATTGGACAGCGAAAATGAAGGAACTTATTTGCGCTGCCTTGGCTTTGACTGGTTTTTCATGTGCGACGTTCGGCCTTCTACCCATTTTAAACTGTTTATATATCTCCAGTTTTGATTTAAGGGTATTTCGATTAATTAGATAATAAAAATTACAAATCAGTCCGCTATAATACATAATTTATCTACTTTGTAGGATTAGTTTGTCACTTGTTTCATACTATCTACTTTTAAATATGATAATTGGGGAGATATTAGTTTTAGTTAAAGAACGTTTCAATCATTTTAATTATATTTTATGTCTATTTAAATACAATATATCTTCTGCAAAAATACTTTTCCTTTACGGTCAATTTTCGAAGATTCAATATTGTCGGGTTTCTGACACAAGTTGGTAACTACATTTTACTAGTTGTGAAATAATTGTTCTTTTAAATTTAAAAACTCACCCCAAATCAATATTCCAAATAAAACTGCAAATTGAATATTATGACGTATTATTTTATTTATTTATTCTGGATAACTTCTATAGCACCATTTTCGTGAAAATTACCCCAAAGGCGCTGTACAATAAACATCCTAAAACATCTTGCAGCTACAGAGCGCACGGTTGGTAAGAAATCTAGCCCCCATTCATATTTTATTGACTGGTTTAGTTTTAACAAAATAACAGGTAAATTCTAAATTACGACACATCCTGCAGCTACAGAGCGCATGGACAAATAAAAATCTAGACCCGATTTTTTATAGTTGAAGTGTATCTTGGAAGAGTGTCAGTGTGAAGTTTGTGATATTTATTCAGTTAATTAACCTTTTATTAAACCTTATATTACAAAACGTCTTGCAGCTACAGAGCGCATGGACGGATGAAATTCGAGCAACTAAATTAATATTAAATATTTTTCTTAACCTTATAATATGAGAAATCAAACACTGATTTGAGTCTACTGAACACTTTATTTTATTTTTACAAATTTGAAAAATATAAAAAATCAAAAATTTTATGACAATTGTTTCGCCTTGTTAGGGCATTTTCAAACGAATATGAAGATTAGATAGATTGAATGTCCTTGTATAGTTATATAATTCAAGGTACTTAAGTAGAAAATAAAAAAAATATTATGAACTATAGCATGTACGTTAATCATAATTGAGAGAAAAACCAATGGTTAAGGGCGAGGCTAAGTGTTTAATAGGTAATGGGGAATTTAGGTATTTATATTTGAATTTCGGGAAAAATATAACAAAGTAAGAATTTAAGTTTTTTCGACAAAAATTATCTAAAGTTATAAAACTATAAAGCTTCATTAATTATCTCACAATACATGCGTGTATGTCAATAAATTGAAAAAACCATTGGTTTTTCCCTCAATTATGATTAATGTGCATACTAGTTAGTTCATAGTTCATAGTTTATAAGATTATTCTTATTTTCTACTTAAGTACCTTGAATTACATAACTATATAAGGACATTCAATCCATCTAATCTTCACATTCGTTTGAAAATGCCCTAACACGGCGAAACAATTATTACGAATTTTTTGTTTTTGTATTGTTTATATTTGTAAAAATAGAAAAAAGTATTCAGTAGACTCAAATCAGTGTTTAATTTCTAATATTATAAGTTTAAATGTGGAGTTCTACAAAATAAACACCAAATCAATCAATTTTTCTTAACCTGTTGAACAAAGATTATTTGATGCCATCCATACTCATTTTTCATCTACAGCTCATTTTTCGAAAATTTGTAGTAACTAACTTGTGCCAGGAATCCGGTAACAGAGGTCCGAGTATAACAGAAAGTAAGTTTTGTTTGTATGTCTAGCCATCGCAACGCTCCGATCACAGTTTCGCGCACGCGCAGTGCGAATCAATTCATCACTAATCGAGAGATAATATAGAAAAAGCGCACTAACCAAAGATGGATGCCCACTTTGTTCGTCGACGTGCACAGTATCACGACTTTCATTTAACTGTCTCATCCATCTTCTTTCCATTAAATTACTTCTCGCCTATTCTTCGTGCACTTCACAGATCTGTAGATTAATGTGGGCTGGTTTAATGTTGGTTGGATTAAGAAAACGAATCGCAGGTCTTATCTCACAAGCTGCAGGATTTTAAGTTTTATTTGGCATTTTAAATAAGCATCACGAAGCGTACATAACACTCGGCTAACCCATAATGGCTTTAACTTCTTTTCATCAGGATCAGGGTAAGTGCCACGCGTGCGTTAAACTGCGATAGCAAGAAATACAAACGGGACATACTTTTTGGACATACCTCGTTTCTTCAAATTTTAATCGTTTTTATTTAAGCAGCTTTGAATCATAATATTAATACATTTTTTTCAACGAATAATCTATCATACCGAAATTTTAAAAAAAACTAATAGAAATTCAATATTTAAAAATTACATAAAAATACTCCGTTACTTATTTTCATTTAGCATTGAAAATTCTATTTGTAGTTTCGGCGCTGAAGGCCTTTTGTCGTCAGTTTTCTGAGATTTTCTGATTAAAGGTTTAAGTCCTAAAGACTTTCCCTTACAAAGCTGAAGAGTCATTCTGTTGATCACTCGCTTTTGCTGACGTCGATAACTGAAGTTTTTTCCAACAACTGCTTACCTGATACTCGAAAATTGCTGTCGGCTATTTCTTCGTCAAATTACATTCCCTTTGTTAAAAAAAATACTTTACAAGTACGGTACAAATCAAAGCGATTTTAATCTTGTTTAACTTGAATTAAATTTGGATAAAAAATATATCCACATCAATATAATTTTTTAACTAATCTTGAAATTATCTTACTGACTTATTTTTATTAATGCGTTGCTAACACTACGGTAAAAAATAATTATAATCATTCAATTAAAAGAAAACTTGATAACTGTTTTAACTCGTTACTTGTTTATCGCTATAAAATCTTTATAGGATTTTTGTTCTCATATCAAGAGAACTGTAAATACTAGAATCGGGTTCTAGTCCCGTGGCTAGTGTTGCGGACTCACTGTTTTGACTTTTTTTTCTCTTTTCTATTTAATAAATCTGATATGTATATTTTGTAATGTGTTGAGAAACAATTGGATACTCTGTAATGTTCTCAATGTAACTAAAAATAAATAAATGAAATGAAATAAATGATTCCAATTTTCCAATAGTGAGTGAAACTCGTTGGAAATAGTTCCAAAATTAAAATATTTGTGTAAATGAAAAGAACTTTTTTTTTTATTAAAAAACATAAATTTTGTATGTGAGGTCGACGCTAGATATAAAATTGCACGCTGTTAACGTTAAAATATTTTGAATTCAGTTATCTGTGGCAAATTCAATTGACTAGATAAATTGCGTATTACCGCTACCAATAAGGGCAGGTATGAAGGTCATAAAAACGTTAATAAGATGTTGTTATAAATTGAATATTCCAACCAAAATTAGGCTCTTTTAAAAAAAAAATCTATAATACTATAAAAAAGGTTTCAAATAATATATTCCAATAATTTATATTTTTTAAGTATTACCGAAGGCATAATTTTACGTAGAAATAACGGAAAATGTCACAAAATGAAACTGTCAATGTGATTTGAAATGCTTGTATTTCTTTTCAAAAAAAAAAAATAAGATTTTGCTGCCGCCACTTTCAGGTTCAATTTATTATCTTCAAATTATTATAAGAAAATTTAGTTCAATACAGACCTGCTCTTATCGTTTTCGGTAAGGGCCGGTATGAAGGTTATAAAAACTTAAATAAGATGTTGTTTTAAATGAAATATTACAATCAGAATAATCTTCTTTGAAAATAAAAAAAATATGATTCTATAAAAAAAAGTTTTCACTAAAATATTTCAATACAGACTTGATGCTAAAAATTGCACGGGAGTTGGTGGCCAACAGAAACTTGAAGGCAATTAGTAGACACATATGCCTTAAGGGAGCGAACATGAAAAGAAGTTGAACAATAATAAAAACTCATATTTATGACTTCTGAAAATAGTGTAGATGTAAAAATCACAAGCATTGGGCGGAATGATG
Organism: Micrasema longulum; assembly: GCF_059751315.1. Classification (NCBI taxonomy): domain Eukaryota; kingdom Metazoa; phylum Arthropoda; class Insecta; order Trichoptera; family Brachycentridae; genus Micrasema; species Micrasema longulum. The sequence continues at coordinate 128,260 of NW_028277236.1, forward strand.
ACTGTTAAACGGTGTGTAAAGTGTTCTCTTTAATTATCTTATGATAATTTATTAGTGACCGACCGAAACCAGATTTTCAGCTAAAACTGAAACCGATTTTCGGCTTCTGTTCAAGTTTTGGCTGAATCTAAAGCCGAAACTTATGTAAACAAGTTAAAAGTCACTTGAAACGCCAAAAATTAAGCGTTTTTATTGTTCAACCTTACGAGTTCATTAAAATAAGTGTTAAAAAAATACACAGTGAAAGAAGTCACAAAATTATATTTTATATAAAGCAGTAAAAAATATTATGAAATGGGAAAAAGCATTTATGAAGAAAAAAAAGCAAAATTCAAACTGAAAGTTAAGAAGAAATATATGTTATATAATTTAGATGAAAATATCTGCATTGTTATTTTAAGAGCACACATAAGAATATTTTTATGTGGGCCCTATTTCAAAATTCAAAATATAAATTTTAAAAAAATATTTTCATGAGTAAATTTGTTTATTTTTAGCGCTATTCGGTTCGTTGTTGTGTTGTACAAATATTTTTTGCAACCGTTTTTCTATGTACGCTATAGGAACAACTTATTTACTATTAAGGAATTATAAAAATTTACAAATGAAAGATCTTCGAACTACTTCTTTTTCTTTTCTTAGTGCCCTGTCAGGTATCCTCGACGTCGGCAATCACTCTGGCAAAAGTCTCCCTGTCCTGTGCTGCCCGGAAAATCTGCTTCACAGTCCAGTCTCGTATATTTCGCAGCCAGGACATCTGTCTTCTTCCAGCCCCTCTGTGACCCTCAATCTTGCCTTTCAAAATTAAATGAAGCAAGTGGTAGTTTTCTCCACGCATTATATGCCCCAGATATGAAATTTTACGAACTTTTATGGTGGTTAAGAGTTCTCTGTTTGTTCTAGCTCGACTTAAGATTTCGTTATTATGTCTGTCCAAGATATCTCAAGCATTCTGCGATGCAACCACGTCTCAAAAGCCTCCAGCTTATTCATAGTGTTCACTTTCAGAGTCCAAGTCTCACAGCCATACAACAATGCAGACCACACATAACATATTACGAATCTTTGTTTTATTTTCAAGTTGAGATAAGCTTTGCAGAATAGGGATTTCATTTTATTAAAATCAGCTCTTGCTGTCACAATTCTGCATTTAATTTCTATATCTGGGTCGAGGGTTTTTGTTAGAATGCTGCCGAGGTATTTAAATTTGTCCACCTTTTCAATGTGAATACCCTTTAATTTGAGAGAAAATGCGGAGTAATCAAGGCGGCCAAATGTTATCCATTTTGTTTTGCCAACATTAATTGTTAAACCCAGTTGTTTGCCAAATGCATTCACACTATTTAACAACTCCTAAAGATCGGCAATGGTATCCGCCAGCAAAACAGTGTCGTCGGCGTACCTGATATTATTGATTACAACTCCATTGATCTTCAGGCCTCTTTCATTGCTGTTCAACGCTTTCTTAAAAACATAGTCAGAATACAAGTTGAAAAGCAAAGGGGACAGGATACAACCTTGTCGCACTCCCCGCTGAATGGGTATTGCATCTGATATTTCGTTTCCGCGTCTGATTTCAGCTGTTTGGTACCAGTATAGGTTTTGGATAAACAATTGATCTTTGGTGTCTATATTACACTCCCTCAACATTTCCATCAAATTAGAATGTTTTACCCTGTCAGATGCTTTCTCATAATCTATGAAACATGCAAAAATCTATTTTCTCTGATCACGGCACTTCTGCAGCAAAACATTGATAGCTAATAAAGCCTCTCTTGTACCGGAGGCATTTCTAAAGCCAAACTGCGTATCATCCAGATCCTGTTTGCATTTATTCGAACTACTAACTACATTCAACAAATCACACAATAAGTCTAGTTTTTTTTTCTGTTGGACAATGGAAATACATTAACTAATTATTTTAATGGATAACAATTCACTATCTTTAAATGAGTTTATTTTCCATCCGAAATCAAAAATCTATTTTCTCTGATCACGGCACTTCTGCAGCAAAACATTGATAGCTAATAAAGCCTCTCTTGTACCGGAGGCATTTCTAAAGCCAAACTGCGTATCATCCAGATCCTGTTTGCATTTATTCGAACTACTAACTACATTCAACAAATCACACAATAAGTCTAGTTTTTTTTTCTGTTGGACAATGGAAATACATTAACTAATTATTTTAATGGATAACAATTCACTATCTTTAAATGAGTTTATTTTCCATCCGAGTACCGTCAAACGTAATCCGACACATCCCGACCGCAGAACAGGGAAATATCACTTAATACGAATACCGATAAAAATATATGAAATTAGTTTAGAATATTTTTTTAAATTTTTTTTTGTTTTTTTTACAATAAACATAAGTGATAAAACAGAGAATTTAAAAAATAAGCATAATTACATAGCAATAAAATACACATTGATAGTAAAAATAGTAAACAAAAAATCCCACAAAGGCATGGCCTGTTCGTGGGTATACAAGAAAATGTTGATGAATTTTTGCTCCTATAATAAATAAAGGACAGTTATAATTTTTGTGTAACATAAGAAAAAAAATGTAAAATATTCTCTAAAAAATTATATGGCATTTTTTTTGTAGTAATTAAAAAAGGAAATAAAAAGTATTTTTAAAAAAAAAACATAAAAATATTCCTTATCATTAATTGTAAAATATGGATATTGTGGAGAAATGTTTTCATAAATAACTTTAAAAAAGAAACGACAAAATAATTTGTAACTAGAAAAACGTGTTGTAAAAAAAGTCAGTTTGAAAAAATGTTGAAAATTAACACGAATCGTGACGTATTAGGTGCGTGGCCAATGCAATGACCGGGATGCGGGAATTCAAAATTACAAAATAAAAAAATAAAAATTGCTTCTTATAAGTAGCAAAAAAACTTTTTTTTACGTGACAATATTTCATAGACACTTATCATTTTTAAAATGTAAAAAAGAAAACGTGGTGTATTCCTATGGTCCAAACCGAAACCGTAACTTCACTATATTTCATAAGCCCCGTAAATGCCCAGATTTCTACGTATCCTAATTATTCCTCCATCTCAGTTGAGATATATTACAAGAAGTTCATTCCTTCGTTTCCGTTGAGATGTTAGTATCTTTAGGTTAAATTCTAAGACGTTCAAATTTCACTTTTAGAGAACAAACATTTGGACAAACCTACTCAAAATATTCTCAAAGAAAAAAAACATTACGATATTTGAGTTTGTCCAAATGTTCGTAGACAAAAGACTGGATTTCACCCCCTCGGGAGTCATTAAGATTAATAAATTACAACAGGGATGGAGAATACCTTAAATTAGGGAATATGTAAATGCCTTGACTTTCATATTCCCTAATTTAAGGTATTCTCCATCCCTGTTGTAATTTTTTTTTAAAAACATGTTTGATCATTTTGAATTCTGTTTTTTTTATATTTTTACTTTAGTAGAGAATCGTATGGATTTATTTTTTTTAACCCACAAGTAAGCAATTGTATGTGGCATTGATTTTACAGGCCTATTCCCAGGAGTCAAATAAAATACATTATCAAGATATTTATTGGTAAATAAAACCTAGCATTGTTTACCTGCTACAGTTGACCTAAAAATATTTTATTTATTAGGTTTCTTTACATGAGAAATGGGCGATATTGTCCATGGCCATATTTCACTGAGTTTTGTATATCTTGTATCTATGTTTAAATATGTTCAACAGTGAGGACCATAAGGGATGTGTATCTAACTACGCAAGTACTATATTTTGATTGTTGCGCGGTATTCTCGACAACAACGCCGAAGTAACTCTGAAAACTCTGAAACTCGGAGCAAAACTTAACAATCACTTAATTTAAAGGTAACTTTGTCTTAAAGAAATTATTAAAGTACCAAAAAGCATCACAAAAGTAATTTTCAAGGTACCAAAAAGAAGCCCATCTACAGAAATATTTAAAGCCTTTGATGTGCCTAAGATATGCCCAATATATGCTAACATTTTTCTCCTGGACTGATTTGGAGATGGACATCGTCATTCTCCTACTCAGAGACATGAATTTAAAATAAGAGTGATAAAAATATCATTGTCAATATTTCTCCCTTTAACATAACATTTAGACAAAGGTGCAAAGATTATATTTCTGCCAAATTGTTTTACATGCTTCCACGTAAAATTAAGTTAAATGATAACAAAAAATACGAGGTATACCCAGAAAGTGCGATTGCTGTTTGGTTCTTGTGCTGTGAGAATTTTTTTTCCGAAAATTGGCAACACTGATTGGTAGCGGAGGGTCTTCTGAACACAACGAGCACCAGCGACCCTCGCTAGTACCAAAATTTGCCTCGTAGTCTTCATTTCTGTGAAAAATGACAATAAAAAATCCCACCAAGTGCGAGGTGCAAGCTGTCAAAAGGTTCCTTCTCACGGAAGGAAAAACTGCCACTTAATTTTTTGCACGGGTCGAAACTGTTCATGGCGATAGTGCTATGAACCGAAAAAACGTATTTATATGGAGTCGTGAGTTTGATGAAGGAAGAACAAATATTCATAACGAGCAAAGGAGTGGAAGGTCTTCAATTGTGACCGATGGGTTGGCGCAAAAAATCGACGAAACTGTTAGTGAAGACCGCCCATTGACAATAAATGAAATGTCTGCGATATTCCCACAAGTTTCCAGATCTTTGTTATACGAAACAATAAGAAAATCGCTATAATATCGAAAATTGTGTTCAAGATGGGTTCAAAAACAACTGACACAGCAGCACAAATTGAATCGGGTCGCTAGCGTTCGTGAGTTCCTTGTTTGGTTGGGACATTTTGAACCACCCTGCATGCTCCCCTGACTTAGCGCCTTTACATTTTCATCTTTTTACCTTCTTGAAGACTCAAATGGGTAAATTTAACCGATGAGGGGGTGGACGAAGGAGATGGCGGAAGAGTTCTATGAGGAGGGCATCAAAAAGCTTGTTCCACGACTTACAACCTGCAAATAACGGGGAGGCGACTACGTGGAAAAAAAAATATATACATACATACATATATACAAACAATGCACGAGTACTCCTTCTTTCTAGGTATGCCTCGTATTTCAAAAGAAAAATCAAAACCTGGCTGAAAAAAAATAAGATCGGAGAAATAAAAAAAATATTTGATTGACATATGAAATTTGTAGAGAAAAATTTAGAACACTGTAATGTCTTCCTCATAACAGGTTTCATTAGTAGGACGTCTCTTAAATTACTTTTGTACATAAAATATTTTGTATAATAAATTAAAAAATAAACCAATAAAAACTTTTTTACACTTCAATTTCTTTCATTAATATGTATCATGAAAAACGGAAAATATTTGAGAGATTTTTTACATGTTCATGCATTTCTAGTAGGCAATATAAGGTAAAATAATTCAGACAGATAGATCTCACCACATCAATAAAAGTTTCACCTCTTTAACTTCGCAAAAATGAACAGATGAAAGAATCGACGAAAAATAAATGTTCAAACATAGGCAAGATAGTAAATGTTTCAAAAAGTGATAAGTGGCCATTTAAACTAGCCAATAACAGGTCATAAGCCCTGAAAATGCCTAAACTTTAAAGTTCGCTTCTCAAAATGATTTTATAATGTTTTTTATATGACAATCGATATTGTGTTTTTGTTTTTTTTTTAAATCATTTACTTTGAATAAGTGCACCTGTTTATTATTATTTGTTTTAAGAAAACAATAGCCATTTTAACTAAAATACAACAATTACAAAAAAAACAAAATACGGTTTATAGGCCAATTACGGTTTTCTTTATATTGTTAAATACGGAGCCAAAAAAAATGTGTACTTATGTAAAGTCACTCCGTATCACTCCGTCTGTAAAAAACTTAAATAACTCATAAATATGAAAACAAAAAGTTTTTTTGTTATAAACTTGCTCTTGATAAAACTTTTTTGTCAATGAATTCACTTGGAGAGATCCCCAAATTACCCTTTTTTTTCTTTAAAAGAAGATAAAATAAATAGATTTTGAAAAAACGTAAAAAGAATCTATACATAACGTTTGTTAAATATTTACGTATTTTACTCATTACATACATATCCATAATGTAGATATAAGGGCGAAAATATTACTTTAAGGTAATTTCTACCTATCAACCCGTTCAGTTTGAAAAAATAAGAAGTATGTATATGGACATGGTCCAGGTAAATTACAACAAAATATTTATATTGTATGTAAAAAACTGAAATATAAATAAACCAGAAATCTTCACTTTACTAAGATGACAAGAAGAGGAGTGGTAAAGAAAGAGGAAGGAGAAAGGAAAAACTCAAATATTTATATAGTGACATTTAATTTTTGATTTAAACAAAAATAAAGTAAGGAGCGTCTCTGACACAAGTGAGTAGACTATGATTAGATAGATTAAAACGGTTAGACTAAATTTTAATTTAAATTTGCAATTATTATTAATTATATACACGAATAAGTTGGAAATGGATAACTGCAAAACTAAATGGACTACGATTTTTACTATTTGTCGGTACATTTTATGTCCACAAGTGATTAAACTATCCGGCATTCTCGGGGGTGTATTTTTAGGGACGCTGAGTAAGTTAATAAGTATTTATGTCCTTCGTACTTGCCTGTAATGAACTCGACAGCCCAACTTTTAAGTGAGAGCAAAACGAACATCTTTATTTGAGAAAATGAAAAAACTCTACCGGCTCAGACCAAAAAAGTTTTGGAGCGTTCGCGTAAACTTCAACGGGAGACGGGAAAATATGTTTGTATTTTCTTAATAACAAAAATTTCAATAACAATAGTAACAATACTCCAAATCTATGGGACCTTGGTGTTGTGTTAAATTGTGACATTTATAATTATCATAAAATGTCCACACGACAAGGCAAAATTATGGTGAATTGATTTGTATTAAACAACAAAACAAATTAACCATCAAGACATTTCCACGAAGAAGTAGGCGAGAGGATAGAACGCCTTATCACTCCGTCTTAACATAGAGATCTCGCTTTCTCTGAATTCATATTTAATATCACCTTATGTACGCGTGCCAATTATTTCAAATTTTGCCTTCTGCATCTTCGGATATTTGTTAGAATTGATCTTTTTGATTCTTCGTCCGCTCTGACAAAAACAACGGTTCATAGAGAACCATTAAAGACATAGACTATGTAAAATATAATCGTAATACAAAAAACATAGTCAAATTTTCACCTGTGTTGCAGTCAAGATATTGTTTTTCAAAAATTTAATTTATAAAAATAATCATTGTGAGCTCTTTTAGTTAAATGACAAAAAAAATTTGGTAAAAACCATTCCGTTGATTCAACCCTTAATTAAATAGACTACGAACTTCGCAGAACGTTTCTAGTAGGTACATTTAATTAAGTATAATATTAATCATAACGAAAATTCAAACGTAATACTCTTCCTTTACAAACTATTAACCTTGAGAAAAATTAATTTGTTTTACGTCAAAGGCATAAATAATGTTCATACTTAATATCTACGAATTCTTAAATGAACCGTAACCACTTTAATTAAATTATTAATTTACACGTGGGATTAACCCAATAATTAATGTGAAATAACATTTTTAAAAAAATTGCTACGATTAAGTATATGTTTAAACATAGACATAGACAGACATATTTCACACCCAACTCGCTCGGAGGCTGGGTGTGAAATATAGTTCCTCTCTGCAACTTTAGTTTAAAATTCAAAAATATGTGTTTAATTGTTATAAGCATTGAGTTAAGTCACTAAGATGTGGACATGGTATAAACAAAGAGTGAGAAGAAAGTTAATTCATTTAAATAATTGTTTTATGCATGTTATTATATTCAACGCTTTGGTCTAACCAAAATATATTTAAACGCCACAAACTATCGTGATAACTGTGCTTCTGCTAAAACTGTTTAAAAATGAGTGAATTTGTGAAGATCAAGTGCCGAAATTTAACTTATTATTATAAAACCATTTCTGAATAATATAGTGCTACCTATCTACGTTTATTTAAAAATACAAATGACACTTTTTTTTCCTGAACCACATATAATTGCTCAAATATCAAAAGTAATACACAAGTTTATCTGACATCTTAATCAAAGTAAAATAATAATAATCAGAAATTTTAAGCGGGAAACATGCATCTAATAATAACAATCAAAATGAACAAGAAGCGGATAGATTCATTGGTACCTACACTCTACACTTCGCACACAGATGCGTTTCTTCTATCATTCCCAGGGAACAGCCAAATGTAAACCAAGTGTTTTTACAGTTATTTACTAGGAAAAGGACAAAAGATCCTGTAAACTGCATACCTAAATAAAAAAGGGCGTTGACTTTTTAAAATCATTCTTATGTTGTTGAAATTCCATTTGTCAGTGCGTTTTAAAGCTACAAGACTTTTTGCGATGTTAGCTACGAGTATCATATTATATTTATCATATTTTGTAAATGTTATCAACAATCAAATATCTAAATTTAGTAAATGGGGTCTAGAATTTCAACCGTCCATGCGCTCAGTAGCTGCAAGACTTGTTGTTATCTTACTTCTATTATTATAATTTGCTTTTAATTTTGTTTTTAAAATATCACTTAAATTTTAAACTTCACTGTTAAATAAAAAAAATGTAAATAGGGGCTAGATTTCTTACTGTCCATGCGCTCAGTTGCTGCAAGGCGTGCTGTTATCTAGCTTCTATATATATCATAATTGTTATATATAATTATTTGAGACGAGGAACTAGAATCCCAACCATCCGTACGCTATGTAGCTGCAAGACGTGCTGGGATATTTATTTATTGTACAGCGCCCTTGAGGTGATTTTCACAAAAATGGCGCTATGTAAATTATCTAAACATATATATATATAATAGTAAATGTTACTTAGTATAAATTGGCGGCCTCCGCTTGCTTCACACATAAGAGTTTCGGGTTGAATTCCCAAGATCACAATTACTTTTTTTTTAAAGCCTATGTGTACGTTTGGACCTATTGGCCTGTTTTAGTAAAAAAAAATATAAAAGATAAAAAAATCTCTTTTAAATATTAACAAGGCAAAAAAAGTACTAAAAATAATAACAATTCGATTTTAGATTTTTTTTATTTCAATATGTCATTAGCTAGTAAGTTGGCTACTTTATACACTATGTAACATTTGTTAACCTTAAGTTATGACATTTTATTACGTGTTGTTTATTTAGGTACACGATTCTCAAAATAAGAGTTTCACACTTTATATTTTTACTTACGTCACAGTGACATAGTTAGCCCATGTTGGTAACGGACAGTTTTCAATCGAAAAATATCTGAAAATATATAGGTATTTCGATAAATGTTGTCGTTAACATCACATCAAACGAATTTTTTGTATTTATTTATCAAATTTAAATGTCTGAAAGGCATCATAACTGAGACGAAGGTTTCATTATTGATAGCTCCCTGGAGGTGAAAGCTAGTGCTTCTTTCAGGCATTTAGACATCCTCATAATTTATCCTGTCAATAAGCGGAGTTGTGAAAAATCTATTTAATGCGTCTTATTTACCAAACTTAGCAGATGCATGATTTTCGGTGATTTTTTATTTAAAATATTCGAAAAATTTCACTCTTATTAAGTTTATTTTATTTGACTTAATATTGATAATAAAACTGTTTTTTTCTGTTTTTTTATCAACATAATGAGGAAAATGAGTATTCTTTTTTTATTTATCGATAGACTATTAGATTAAACCATTTATTTTTATCATTATTTTTGTTAATCGTATTATCAGTATTATATACTATGATTTTTAAAATTTTGTATTTCTGAAATTACTCCGCATGTGACGTCTCAAGTTTTCTTCAGCTTCTTCTCGGTCTGTTCTGTCGATTGGTTCGTTGTCTTACCGTAAATCGGAAATCTTTCATGATTCATATAAACTAGTGACGTCGTTCAAAGTATTTCGTTTTTGTTCAAATATTTTTTATTATTTTTTCATAAGTACATTTTCAAAAAATTTTGTCGTACAATTTGATGCTCTTATTTTTACTGCGCGTAAGAAAACATTATTTATATTCAATTTCCCATAGGGCTGAAGTTCCTCATTACTATGTAGGCGACTGATTAACTATTTTTTTTTTTTTTTTTTTTGAGACTTCCATTATCTTTGCCCATTTTATCACATATGGGTTCAAATCCACTACTTGACTACAAAGTTTTAGATACACATACTTAATCATTGTAATTTTAACGTAATTAAATTTAATTCAATTCAATTCATTTATTTTAAATATAACATATACATTGCAAACATATATTCAAAACGTACATTTTATAAAAAAGAAAAAAAAAAATACACGAAATGCTCCGGAAAACCCCTTCGGATATATGGAACAGATCAATATCTAGAGCGATGTTGTTCAGCATAGCGGTAGCCCTTCCAACAGGCATAACCATGGGCAAGTTGGTCCTGAATATCGGAATATGAAACAATCTTTGCTGACGCTGTCTTGGATGATTATCAGGAACATACAAACCAATCCTCATCATTATCTCAGAATTGTCGATCATACCGCGCAACAATCGATAAAAATGTGTAGTCAAATACACATTCCTTCTAGTCTCTAAACTGTTGTAGCCGAGCATACCCTGGAGAAACTCGGTCGAGTAGAGCCAAGGACTCACTCGCACTCTCTCATGTAGAGATATCTCAGAAACTTATTTTGGATTTTCTCTATCATAAGAGAGTACTTCAATTCATGTGGCCCCCAAATCATCGAGCCACTCTCGAGTCCACTTCGGACCAAGGAGTTGTAAAGAATTCTCAGTACGTGGGTATTTTCGAAAACCCAAGAGACACTAATGACTTCCTAATAAATGAAAATAAAATTTCATCACCTTTTCAGAAGAAGATAAATCATAATCCCGGATAATCTATTTGAGTTTGAAACAATAAATGGGGGCTTTCGTTAATTATTCTGAAAATGGTCTATTCGTTTACAATTTGTTCAAGTTAAACCGTGTTGTATTATATAAGCGTTTTTGTCGGCCTCTCCTAAAATAATAATGATTTCATTTATATTTCACTAACTTCATTCGTACTTCAGGTACCTCATTTAATTTCAGGGCTTCTCCGTCGGAACAAATTCTAACAAATAATAATAATAAACCGACCAAATTATGAAAAAATATATTTCAGCCCTTTAATCAAGTTTTCGAGTGAACAAATTTTAGATCTCGAATGTTCTAGATCTCGAATGTTCTAGACTTTGTTGAAATATTCCGGCTGACAAATTTCAATGTTTATCCAGTGAATTGCAAATTCTTCATTCCAACCCCTATTATATGAGGTTCTTCGAGAAATAAGACAATTTTCACATTTATTAACTGAAAAGAGTAGTTTTTTCTTGATATAGAAATAAAATCCTACCATAGGGGTATTGTTACCAGCTTATATTTGTTTGGTATTTCGATTTTTTATTTTTTATGAAACTATAATTTTAATATTCAAAGCCATAGAATTTAATTACATAATCTTGTATTTAATTATAATAAAAAATTAATAAACGTTACGTATGTATTAGTTACTTCAGAACAGATACTTTTTGTTCCTAGTGAAGTCGCTAGAAATATTTCCTTACATTTTTTCATTGTAAAATTTTTAAGGCAACTACTTTAGACTTTTAGTACTTATCTTAATTGTACCAATTTTTGTTTCGCAATTCGCAAGTACCGTTTTTACCAATATACACCATATTTTAATAAAAGACAAAATAAATATAAAACCATTAAATATTTGCAATAAAATAAATAATATAAAAAAACTTTGTTTTACCGGTTTCAAAGCTACTCAAGCATCTTTATCATAGTATAATAAACGAATGAATTCTATGGTTTTTTACATTAACCATAATTACTTAATATTAGATCGAAACCATAAAATCCAAATTGTCCAGAAACCGCGTACCCACATCAAACTGAAAATGACAAAACTGGGAACTCATAAATGAGCAGTTTTACGTTTTGTCATTAGTTACTCTGTAGACGTCACGTGTTGTGTTGGTTTTAAGTATCAAAATACTGCTTGGATTAAAAGGGAATAAGATGGGGTCACATTTTATGTGTAAGTAGCAAATTTGCACCTTCTGGTATGTAATAATTCTATATTTAAAGCATTTAATTTTATTAAATGTGATTAAATGATTGAATACCTATAATCACTTTGCAAACAGATGTGCAGTAAACAAAGAAGCGTAACGTACTGCTCTGTATTTATTTATTTAAAACTTCAAGTACAAAGAATAAGTTCTTTGGCGGACTTATTGCTAAAAGCAATATCTTCCAGCCAACCAAAAAACAGACTGGTCAAAAGAAGAGATTGGTAATTTCTTTTACTAAAAATCATAAATGTATTCTCAAAAGATACATATATAAGTTGAAATATTAAAAAAAAAAACGAATTAATTAAAAATAACAGCTGTATTTTAATTGGGAGATAAAGCTTGCACATGTTAAGATAATGCATTTTTTTAAAAGTACATTATGTTATATGTACGTATTAAATTATGAAAAATGTGAGATCAGATAATGAGTTTGGAAGGAGAGAGAAAGAGGAACCATGGAAAGAAAAAGAGAAAAGGGGATAAAAAAAAAATATTTGCGAAAAAAAAAAGCACTAGAGAGTTCAGGATTCTGGGGATATATAATAATGTTTCAGAAGTTTCTTGAAGGTGGCTAGAGAAGGTGCATTTTTTACATGAAGAGGTAACTCATCCCAAAGTCATTTATATCAAAGTGTAGTGTATTGTGGGTCAGTCAGTGAGGATGGACATTTGCAACTATTGTCTCGCTCGCACTAGTCGATTGTGTATGTATCCATCTCACACATTAGTTAAAGTGGCGTCACTATCTGCCTCACTCACATTTCGTAAAATGACTCTTGGTGTCTCTCAGAAAAATTATCAACACTGGGTTTCATCACGTCCACACCTAATTATAGAAATAATCTAGCAAGTATTATATCATTTTGGAATCTTTACTAAATTTGCCAACTTTCAAAGTTACCTGTCAAATTAGAGTATTACATTTTATTTTCAGTACAGTCAGTTAAAATTGGACGTAGAATTAATTTTGAATACTTGTTTGGGCAAAAAGTAACACTTTCTTCCAAGCTGGAGTAGTTAGTTTTAATTTTAAGCAAAGTTTTATAAGCGTTATTCAGAATCACATTATAAAATTAAAAAAAGAAAATGTTAAGATTTGTAGTAACGGGAGTTAAAATACCATCTCAGGTTGTTGATTTTTTAAATTTTTTTTTTAAATGCCCATAATTTAAAAAATACAAAATTTACATTTTTTTATTTACATTTTTCTCAAAACAACCATGACTTGCCCTGCCCTCTCATCCTTTTCCAGAAAACGTATCCCTAACTCTATGAGGTCAAGAGCCCTGTGTTGAGTTGGGATACAACATAATGGAAAGTGGAAGCATGTGCATTGATAATCAATTGCAAAAAAATATTTTAATTTTTTACATAACCATATATTTTTATAAACAAGCTAATAAAATTATGTCAATCGAAGTTAAACTGGCGCTGCACAACGGAGTTTTAGTCCTAACACTCAATCATCACAGCATATCTTAATTATTTTTGAAACTAGAAGGTAATATGATCAGTCTTAACTTCAGGTACTAGTCCAGGGACTATAAAATATTATATTGTAAAAACACCCTTTCAAAGAAATATTTCATATCAACCATGTCGGGAATCGAACCCGAGACCTCTTGCATGGTAGAGAAATGCGCTGACTATTACACCACGAAGCCGGCAGCATTTACCTATTAGTTTCATAATGAAAGACGTTGTCACTCCATTTTATAATATTTTAGACATGTCTTGTTAAAATCTTTGACAAAGATAAATTTTGACCTATTTTCCAGGACGTGTTTTAATCCATCATCCTATCTTGAAGATAGAACCTTATCATGACAACCCATTTAAGATCTTTTTGCCTGATACAAAACAACTCGTAAAATACGCAGAAATAAGATGGTCTATTTCCACATCCAAAAACGTTGGTTCAAAAAATAAACAACGTGAAAATAATATATTATAAATACAGACGCAACGTATTTTAATTTTCAAGATATTTTTTTTGCAATGTTTTTATCTTTTTCCTATAAGAGATATGATATTAGGACTCGATAGGGACGGTATCCTTTCTGTGCCCTAAGAAAACATAGCAACGAAAATACAGACTGGAAAAAAAACTAAAAATTCACAAGAAAAATATTAAAAATAAATCATTTTTAAAAATTACAACGTTTTTTTATTTTTCCTATAAAATACTTAAGCTTTGGCTTTGAAATACGCCCCATGGTTTCGTAACATCAAAATATTATCTATAATAAAATTATTCTACACCGTACATTTTAACGTCACCATTTACCATTCAAGACATCAAAGTTAAATTTGTAATTGTTCTATTATGCATTTATGAAATTATTCACCCAGGGTCCGTGGGCAAGTTTTGACTATGAAAAGGGGTCCGTGGGTCAAAAGAATTTGGAAACCACTGTTTTACAGGCTTGTGTCATTAAATGTTGTGTCTGCACCAAAAGCAATTTGAATCTTATGGACATGACCGTATACCAATTAATTTTTCGAATCGAGTTAATGTATCGAGCAAGCAAGCACAATATTTATTTTGCAATACAAAAAAATAAAATTAAAGCGTAGTGAGTTAGAGATGTGGTAACTTGAACGTAATGTAATTATCTATCGAAACATATTTTTGAATACCAGGGTCATTGATTGTTTTAACTCAGCTTTCTCAACAAAAGGAAAAATGGAATAAGGGTTAATGGCTTAACATAAGAAGTAAATACAAATTTCAAAGAGGTAAAAATAAACAACAAATTGTCTCACAAATGAAGCCCATAGGTCCATGTGCTTTAAGCCCGAAGGGTCAAATAACTTAGCATGTAATAGTCGCAGCCTGACTGATGACTGTTATCTGCTGGTTAAGTATAAATAACGATTGTTTGCTTGGATTAAAAATTACAAAATATTTCCAAAAACGGATTACAAAATTCACGTTTGTAGCACGTACTGTTCGCGTAAATAAAATACATTTCTCGTGACTTAAGTACGCCCTCGAGATTTATTTAACATGTTTACACTGCTAACAATATGACACATTTATGACTAAAATTCTAAAATCCCAAGACTAGTATCAATGTACGTAGAAATACATTCTCTAAAATTCAAGTCACCCTGGTTAAGTCCAGTCCAATTTATACGTTTCCAAATACACTATATAACATTCGCCATTCCGCCTATGTTTGAACATCTATATTTCTTCCCGCTGTTTTCAACTATTCTTCTATTTTATTATTTAAACCCTTTAAATTGTATACATGGACAATATCCGTTAATAAATAAACAAATACAGAAGGGAATATGGAAGTCTAGGCATTTACAGGACTTATGACCTGTCATTGGCTGGTTTAAGTGGCCACTTTACACACTGTGTAATATTCACCGTTTTTTCTATGTTTGAACATCCATATTTCTTCAATTCTTTCATTTGTTGATTTAAGTTAAGTTAAAGAGCTAAAATCTTTATCGTTGTAAAGAGATTAATCTGACTGAATTATTTCACATACTAGGCATCGCCTAAAAAAGGTTTTCCAAATTTTAAACTTCTTCTTGGACTAGTTGGTTTTATCACAATATTTGAGTTTGTCTAAATGTTTGTAGAAAAAAAATATTTACTCAAATATTTCATTTTCAGGGCCATTTCCAACGAGTTGTAAAAAACTCACTATTAGAAAATGGGAATCAAGCTCGGGAAGAGTAGGATTCGAACCAAGGACCTTTGAACCATGAGTCCGAAACACTGGCCACGGGACCACAACCCGATAACGAATAGAAAATGAGATAGATGAAGAAATGAATTCAATGGATAGCCTTAAATTGTTAAAGATAAATTTTTAATATGATTTTGATTACTACTACTACTCCTACCATCACGCCATTTCCCCTTAGGGATAGGCAGATAGAATGGACCGCCACACACGTCTATCCTGGCATAAATTCCTAGCTTCGTTCACATTCATACATCTTGTCATACATGCCCTTCGGTTCTGTCTACTTTAGACATGACCAGACTTAAGATTTTGGTTTATCTGATCATGCCACGTCTTCCTTGGTCGTCCTCGTCTCACGTCGCTGTTCATTTTTGCCATATATACTTGTTTTACCATTCTTTCGTCGTCCATTCGTTCTACGTGACCAAACCATCTCAGAGACCCTTTCTTAATCTTATCAATTATACTTGACTCAGATTTACACTCTCGTCTGATTTCATCATTCGTTACCCAGTCATACATTGATTTTTCACACATTCGTCGAAGATATCGCATTTCAACTGCGTTCACTCGGGTTTCATCCTTTATTTGCCAGTTCCATGTTTCACTTCCATACATATGTGTTGGGACTAAAACTCCGCTGTGCACTGCCAGTTTAGCTTCGATTGACATTTTTTTATTATCAATTACTGTGCTTAGTGCGCCGTTTATTTTGTTGCCCGCATTCATTCTTCTTTCAACATCTTTTTCTACTCTTCCATCTCTTGAAAACATGCTTCCCAGATACACAAATTTTGATTTTGATACATTGTTATATTAAATGAGATGTAATTAAATGTTTGTAATACATCTTGATACGTAATAGACTAAAAATAATCAATGAATAAGTAAATAAATATAAAATCCAGTACTCGTCTACATGCATTTTGACTTTACGATGTGCATAAAGTAACATTATCTTTATTTTCAAGGCATTGTGTTTTGATAAATAAAAAACTATTAATTTCTGTTTCGTGAAGTAAATGCGTTCATTTTTTAATTCATGAATGAAGCTGGTGGATTAAATTATTTAAATATTATACGTTGAGAAATTCAAGAATAACGGTAAACATTTCAAAGTATTATTAACCTTTCGGGCCCTTTGTAAGTCTTCGCACTTAAGAAATTTATGGAAGGTCTTGACAGATGAAAGATTAAAGGATTTTTCGTAACGAATCAAAAGACACAAGAGCAAAAGAAAAATAAAGATAAAGTACATTTTTTTATTTTTGAAAAACTGGGCCTACTAACTCGTCCAATACAAAGAACTTTCTTGGAATTATTACTACGTGATACCTATCTAGACGAAAAGAATTAATAAGATATTTTTTTTTTCGAATGAATGTGACGATACATTTTTTTTTCAAAACATAAAATCGGGTTGTGGTCCTGTGGCTAGTGTCTCGGACTCACGGACCAAAGGTCCGTGGTTTGAATCCTACTCTACCCCAAATTGATTCCCATTTTCTAGTAGTGAGTTGTTTACAACTCGTTGAAAATGGCCCTTAAAATGAAATATTTGGGTTTAGGCTTATTTAAAAAGTAAAGTGTGTAATTCATCAAATATGTACTTTTTTTCTCAATCATTTATTTTGATTTTTGCGTAATATTTTTGTTAACTGTTTCGTTGCTTGTGTTAAAAAATAAAAACTCATTTGTCATCATTCCATATTTGCACGCAGTTGTACATAAGGCACTGCATTTGTCCTACAATTGTAGATTATCTGGATCACTTCAGTATTTTTACCAGAGGCGGATCCTTAATATGTGTAAATACGTGTAAATAAATTAGTAATTAATATTAAAAATTCATTCGGAATTAAAAAAAAACAGGGGTTCAATGCAACATTAGACTCATACAACAATATATTTAATAAGGGTGCCCAAAGATCTAGCGAGATCGACTCTAGCGGGCGAATTTTTCATTTTGTCTACGCACGCGCAATCGTCCCCGTGCATATTCTGTTTGGTGCAATCGTTTACCCTGAATGTGTATTAAAAAATACAGTGATTTGAGCGAGATAAACTACGCTTCATACCGGTGTATCGTGCATTAGATGGAGAGGGGAATATACATGCTTTGGGCTTTGCTAACGCATGCGCAGATTTGAAACGTGAAATTCGTTTTTTATGCATAATGACATAATATTAGAACGAATTTAGTTAATATAGTTAGATAAACGTGTGTATAATGTAAATAAATAAAAAGTAGTATCCAAAAAAAACAATAGCAAATGCTCGGACCAACTCTCAATTAAATATATATCTACCTACCCGTTCTTCCTATTTCCTAGCACACTCCACGCAACAATAATTCTACGCGTGAGTCCGCCGGTACAACACAAAAACTGCAGTACACAAATAACATTCTACGAGTGAAGTGCGTTTTTTTCATCAAGCGTGCTGTGCCAGCGTCCATTTAGGCCACCAGCTCTATACAAGCTGTGCCAGCGTCTCACGACCGCCAGCTTCTCCAGCTAGGTTCCAGCACTCATCACGCCTCACCATCAGCAGGTTAGTGGAGTTGCGCAACCTTTCTTCTTAGCAATACAGTCGACTTACTAAGTTTCCCTCCTCCTTGGACGAGGTATTCTCACACCTCGTCCATTCCTTAACAGCGAATTTAGCGTTCCTTGTTACCCCGATGTGCGGGCCGTCATAATATTATCGTTAGATTACCATGTTAAACTTATCATATTGTTATAATTTTATTAAATTTAAAGTATACGTAAAAGTTGTCAAAATATAAAAAAATGCACTGCCAAGGATTTTGGTCAGGAATTGAAAGTGATGTTTACTCAAATAATTTATATTGCTCACATTGAAAAATATACTGCAATAAAAAAAATACATTATCGGCGAATTTCGGATATTCGCCCGTACATCGCAATTATTTTACTGTGGCTATTAAATAATATTGATGGAAGTGCGAATATCTTGTATTTGTCTTTTATACTGAACAAGTGTCGGATATTTGCCGTTACAGATTCACTCTAATGGCAAAACCGGTGTAATTACAAATTTTCCCTATTTACATAATAATACTTGCCTAGAGAATAAGTTTTTTTCATTGAAATCTCATTTCTTTAAAAATTGCTTATTCGCCCTATCTTTATATATATGATTCCTCTGTACGTGCGACGTCACTGAACTCCTCCTAAACGGCTTAACCTATTTACGTGCGGTTTTCAGAGAAATATAGGTCTTTGCACTGTGTGTGTTCGTTGATATTAAAATCTTCAATCTAAAATGTAAAAAAGAAGTAAGGAGCATTAATATTTTATTCATCGATCTACCAGGGTTGCATTCGAGGAGAATGCATTTACAAAATAATGGAAAGTATAAATAATATTGAGTTCAATACATTTTTAAAAACCGTATTCCTACATAAGTACACCCCTTTGTTGGTGAGAAGACCGGAGTTTGACGTTTGCAAAAAAAATGCAATATTTGAAAAAATATTTGTTTTATGTTTTGGAATTCAATCATAAACAAGTACCTCGGTACCTTCTTAAATGAAATATTTGAATATGAATAATTTTTAAGTACCTACCTATTTATCAATTAAAAGTCTTTTTCCAAGCTAATATCAGGCAATCAAACGTTCGGGCAGAACAACGTCTGACGGGTCCGCGAGTATAATATAAAACCCCGCACATATAAAGTAAGAATGTTGTTTTATTGAAATTAATTGACAAATTAATCGACAATTTCTGTTTTTCCTTATATTTTTACTATTGAAATGCATAATTTTTTTGTACATATTAACTCTTGTATAACACTAGTCAACATACGATACAAGACTTGAAACATCTTTCTTATTTTTTAAATGATGAAGTATTTTCTGTCATCTTCAAATTGTCATTTCACACCAGATTTGGAAAGTCAAATTTGTATGACTGTGCTGGATATTAAACATATTTATCCTTGTTACGCGAAGAATGAATGTGACGCCAATACAGCAATAAATCTGTATAAGAGAGAGCACGAAGATATAACTCATAATTATTTGATTTTACAACATGGCAGACGGCCCAATTACAGTGGTGAATTGCACAAAACACCCAGGCTTGAGAAAAATTCCATTTTTTTTGTTCTCAGCGTATATCAAACCCGGAATCTCAGTTGCGTGAGTCAAGTGTCTTAACCATTACACCGCGGACGATTGTAGAAATTTTCCCAATGTCCCATAGAAAAAAAAACCGTCTGGCATCGTATTTTTCTGTGCTTTATTTTTTTTAAGTTTATTAGAATATATTTATTATCTTTATACACCGAGAGTGCTCTGAAATGAAAGGTTACTTTATATTGCAAAATAAACCGATTCCTCGGTGGTCCATTGATTAAACCCGAGAATGTGAGAGCACTCGCCCGTAGGAGATTTAGATTTTTCTAATTTTTTTTTAATTTGTTTTTTCTTCCATACATATATTTACATAGAATTTAAATTATAAAAAACAGATAGCTACAAAGCTACAAGACAAATTGGAAAAAATTGGTAACATGAAAATATGAAAATACTCGCCCTCCATTCAACAGCCAGGCTCTTTTAAAACCTAGAAGCTTAGAAGGGCAAGAATTTATTTACGGAGACCCCTCACAATAGATTCATCTAGGTTGCAGTGACTTCAGAACCTTATTTAGCGTTGATCCCCATTTACAAGAATATTTTTAAAAACGGACATTGAAGAAAAAACATTTTTTTTCCTAGTCTTCATGTCATTGTATGATGAGATTAGTTTCTAGAATGCATGTACGTATTAAAAACATTTACTTGTGTGTTAAACTTTATGTTTAAAATTATTTTATAATATATTATTTCACAAGTTCCATCAGAAAATAGAGGCGGAAAATCTCGCAAAATTTTCCAACTTAAACTATCTATTAACACTGCGTTGCACTTTAATTTACTTTGCATCGCTTTGCTGGGAAAGTTGTGGAACTTTATTCAGCCTTATAACCTGCTTTGGAAATGGTTGGTGAGGCACACTAAACTTTAACCTTTGTACTGGGTTTAATTTCCTGTTCCTCTGAAATTCCAACTGTCAATATTACCAATGTTCTACTTAAATGTTCATCCTCAAAATTGCCTAGGGATTGAAAATACACAACAATAATGATTTATTAAAAATTCAAATTTTCCATGACAAATTTGTGTTTTTATTTATCTTGTTTTCAATATTGATGTACTTATAAAAACATTTTTTCCATTCGATGCTCGTTAGAATTATGAGCGCAATGAGTGCTACATAAAAAATAATTATGAATATTAAAAAGACTGTTTATATATTTTTTTAATTTTAGGTATATTTACTATTCAAAAATAGAAATGACATCATTTTAAGATGTAACTCCCTATTGAGTAGACAAGAATTTTTTTTACTTTGTGGGAAACGTTAATTTAAATTTATATAATCAATTAATTTAAAACAGCATCTCGTTGTAATACAATACGTTTTTTTTTCTGAATTGAAAAAAATCACAGACGACTTAACGCGTTTTTTTTTCTGGCAAGAAAGATATCGTATATTAATTGTAAATAACTCTAATAAAAAATATATAAAAATTTGGACTCACGGATTGTTATGACCCAAAAAATAAGACATAAAACACGACATGATTATACTGGGAATTTGAATTTTAGCGACAGCTGTCTCTTTTTAACTGACATTACAGTTATAAAAATATCAAAGAAAAGGGCGTTTATTTTGTTTCGCTCAAAGGGTTTCAAATAAATAAAACATTGATACAATCAACAAAACGTTTTATAAACGTCTGAAATATTAAAAAAGTCACTAATTTACATTTACATTTTAAAAAGTGAAAACATGTTTGACACTTACAAAATTTATTTTTAGAGATCAAAATTGGAAACTCTAGAAGCGAGGTTTTAGGATATATTTGAATCTTTGCCAATAATACAACAGTTTACTTATATAAAAAAATAAATTTTTATTTAAATTAAAAAGTTTTAAGTTGATGCCTCTTTTGTTGAAATTTTTAAATTTTTCTTTACTGTTAGGTAGACTGTCAGAAATCACGGAAAAGTTTAACTCACATTACTTTGAACATGAAATTAATGTTTATATGTTCTCCTTAGATTAATCGACGAAATGAATTTTTATATGTTCTCCTTAGATTAATCGACTATTTTACTCAACGAAGCGTTCAAATCAAATTATTTAGATTCAAATCATAGATTGAGCACACAATTGTTGTTAAAAAATTAAATAAATTTGGATGTGTCCTGAGTTTTTTTTTCTGATTTGTTTAAGTCGAAAAAATGAATTAATAACCACGTAATTTTCATGTTAAATGATTTATGTTTTGTGGATATAGCCACTTCACTTTTCCAGAGGCGCGTTTCGAAATATTAAAGTAGTTGTTTTTGTTTATCTATCTCTTATCAATTACAAAATTTTATTTTATTGTTATTTTATTTTTAAGTAAGAAAAAAGAAAGGAATTAATTTCAATGTATTTATACTCTGACGTGTGAATATTCATTCATTACTTTATTTACTAGGGACAGTTTTTTTTCATAAGAAATTTTGGACTTTACTGCCAACATTTATAAAATAAAATTTCTGTTTTACTTTTAATAGGTATATACAAATAATGTTTTAATGTATATGTTTTTCAAAGATCGTGATCAAATTGATGATACGACATTTTCGGTCGATTTTTGGAGTCATTGTCTGTACCTTAGCCTTTGTATTTAAATAAAGACAAATGTGTGAACTTTAAGTTTAAGACGTCTTTCAACAAAGGTATGTTATCTCGTTTTACAAAATGTAAACCTAGACAAAGGTCGAGGAAAAGTTCTAAACTGGCTTATTTCCATGGTTCCGGCTTAGAATTTGCTCAAAACGTGCATTGGAATTGAACAGAGAAATTTTACTTATCAAATAGTTTTACTGTAACTAAGGATCTGATTGCATTTCAAAAGTTTTACCTAAGACAACAATTTCTAGTAGTTGGGTAAGTTGTTTATATTTTCGTATAATGCTATGTATTTATTTATAATTATAAAAATGGTAGACTTGTATTTAAACAACTAGTGAAATCATAAAATTAATACACAACGAATAAAATATTTTACGCCTATACATACTCTTATTTGATTTAAAACTGATTTTTGTTTATTTTGTAAACCTTATTAAACGAGTTATTGACGTACGTTACAATAGTTTTTATACGAGTTAACGTTCTGCTAATTTCATTTCTTTTTGGTTATTTGTTCATTTTGTACATTAAAATGTGTACAACTGATTTTCTGTTCCCCCGAAACAAAATTTATATTAAATTCAATTATTATTATTATTTTATTTTTTTAAGTTTTTTTTTTGCACCACAAAAAGCCAGGAAGCCCATTTACAGTGGTGGTTTGCATCACAGAACACCCAGGCTTGAGAAAAATTCACACTTATTTTTTGTGTTCTCACCGGGAATCAAACCCGGAACGTTCCATGTGTGAGTCAAGCGTCTTGACCACTACGCCACAGAGGCCGCCAAAATTTATTTATTTTATTTTTAAAGTTAACGATCTAAGCTAACCGTAACAATAAAATGAAGAAAAAAAGTTGTTTATAAATAAATATAAATTTCACTAACAACAAAAATACAACCAGTTAACTCCGCCAATGGGTGAAGTTGGAGTTGAGAAGTAGTTTTTAATCCATATGCCAGCTAAATATATTCATATGTATTCTTTTGCCGTATTTTCACAGGGCCCTTGGCCTCAAAGAGTTTGGGATACGTATCATTGTATTTTTTTTTATATGTATGTATTTGTTTGAATAAATAATTAATTTAGCATGTTTTATTATTTGGATCTCCAGACCAGTTTGATAATAAAAAAATAGAGAATTTTCTCCAGGTTTCAATATTTTAGGCTGACAAATTTTACAAAAGATTTTGAACTTAGCAATACTAATACTCTTACATTCCATACTGCAATAATGACTAAGCGATCTATGAAGAGGCCAAAAACTCAAAATTGGCAAATTCACACATTTTGGACAAAAATAAAGTTGCTCTTAGAGGATAAATTTTCCATTTTGGTGACTTTTTGTTTTGCAATGTTCCATTTTTCGTCGTAAATTTATGAAAGTACAAACCATTTATCTTTGTGAAAACTTTTTGGGTGCTTGTGTGCTATTAAATGATAAAAAAGACATATTTTTTGTTGACACTACGTGGGGGTACAGGTGTATGTATTTAAAATAAAAACCATGGGCTCTCCAATAATACAACATACCTAGCCACCAGTACACTTTATTTTGGTTATTATGATATTCGACAGTTTCCAAAAAGTTAAATGTTATTGTACTTTTGTACTTTATGACATTATAAGCAGTATGAGCACATAATTATACGCCTCTGTGCTTTCCATCACATAACTTTTACATTAAATGTCGTATAAGGTATTCATCAAAAATAAGAATACTTTCATATTCTATAAATATTAACTATAAGAACATTTACCTGTAGGCAGATACTCGGCAAAATGTTAAGAATGCTCTACCATACATAATATAACACATACATATCTAAATAAATAAATGAATACTTCACTTTCTACGTTCACGCGTTTTCTTATGCCCGCTCGCAAATAATTCCAACGTTTTATATGTCCACTCTTAATATAATAATTTGTTGAATTACATCTTGCCATGCCTATTTCGGCTTCTGTACTCTTTTATTATATACGGTTTTGAGAGAAAGTAATCCTTTTCCAAAATACCTCTAGCAAGATAATTAAATTAATTTAACCTTCAGGAATGGAAGAGAAGGTAGTTTATCTTTAATTTTCAAAGATTTTATAATCGTTTATCCGCTCGGAAAAAGGTTCACACCCATTTACCTAATTGCTTACTAATTATAAATGCTATGTGCTTTATGCTAACGTCTAGATGATTTCTGTTCAATAGAATCTAGCAGTTGATTAATACATACTACTCACTGTTAAATTAATTACCATTTTATTGAACTCGTCTGTTTTAGTAACGCAAATCATATTTCATTCATTGTGATGGTATCTATCAGTACTTTCGTCGTTAATTCGCTTCACATACCGAATCATTATTAACTTCGTCCATTTCAATATAGTTTTGCATGATCTCGAAATTCGTACATATATTGAACACACTTATATCGCATATTCATCTGACTGATCGCATTTCGACAACACCGGCGTATTTCACCCTTTTACCACTTTTCACCCAATATTGCTCTCTGCGGTAAGCATTTTTTTCAGAAAATCTCCAACTCATCGAATCAAATTAAGAAATTATATTACTAGTTATATAAACAAATCGTTTTATTTAAGTTAAGGTTTCGTTAATTCCTTTTGGGGTAACATCCAACACTTGTATTCGAACATTTCGACATACTCAAAATATCGTTGATTAAAATTTTTGTCAGAAATGAATCATCCTACAAAAGTATTTTTGTTTGATTTAACCGTAGTACTAAATAAACTGTTATAGTGTCATACTGTATACTGTTTATACACTATTTTACTGTTTTATTGAATATACTGTTCTTACTTACGATAAATTGAATTTGAAGCACAAATTTAAGCATGTTTTAATTTCCATAAATCATCAACTTTACAAAGCTTTTATAATCAATTTGGGATAAAACGGTTTGATGAATGAAAAAAACAGATCGTTTGATATTTCAGTGGGATTTATTTTTCTTTGAAAATTAAGCATCATAGATTATTAGAAAAACGTCTGGGAAAGTTTTTTGATTTTTAATATTTGAATTGAAAGGTTACATCTTTTAATATTTTACTGGATTTAAAGGAATATTACAGTTTTTTTTTCATAAATTTAAATTAAATATTAAACAACTTTTGGAGTAAGTGATGAACCTATATTTTTTTACTTAATGCCTTAGAAATAAAACTATGCACAAAAATAATTTTGTCTTAAGTGAATATTTTATTTTTGTCTTACAAGTAAAGTAAAAAGTAAGGTTTTTATTATATGCCTTCATGAATTCAGGTGACAACTAGTATTAAACGTAGGCAATGCATTCAACTAGAAAACATACTGCAGTTGCCTCCCGAGAGCTTTAACCACACTAGCCCTGCTTTATAAAGTATCAGCTTCTCAACATCTTAGAATTCCACTTCCGACAATTTATTATTCGTTGGTAGTTAGTTCACGTCAGAACTGCGGAACGTAAACCTTACTTGGGAGCGCGCACAGGAGAGGTTTGAAGTCTGTTTGTGGTTACAAACTTAGAATAGTACTCACAAATCCAAAAATGCATCTTAACTCATTTTTTACCTTAAATTCAAATTAATTATATTTAAATGTTTATCTTCATTTTAACTCCTCATATACAAGTTTATTCGTAAGTGGAAACACTTTGATTTAGACACTATTATTTATTTTATTAATAAAATGCACAATGAGTGGCTAGAGAAAAAATGTTTTTATTTGTATTTCTTCTTATCTTTTTTTCTCTTCTAATTTTCAATTCTCTGATTGTAAAATATTTCATGTTATTTATTTATTTATCTTCATGTATAAAAACCATTATATACAGGTATATTTATTTTTTGTCACTTTATATTTTGTAAAAAGCGGCATGCCGTGTATATTAAAAAATACATAATTTTTATCTTTTACGGATAATAAAAGGTACAATTTTCATTCCGCGTGCGCACGATAATTATAAATAAAATATCGCTTTTATGATGCTTTTTGAATTAACTCTTATTGTGTTAGCAATGATATTTAGAAAAATAAATATATGTGAATAACCATTTTTAGCAGGAGGAAAAGATTCGGGTAGATTGAAAAATAATAAAAAAGCCGATGTTAAAACAATATTCTTTAAAATAATAGACTGTTCAATATCGAACACTATTTGTACGGATAAACTATCAACTAATAAATAATACGACTGTTTTTTTTTCGGATCATAATTTAATAAATGTAATCTACCAACAGATTTCATAACATGAAGAAAATGTTCCAAAACAATATAAATGTAATATTATTTAAAATTGATAATCAAAAAATTAGTGCTTCAAATAAAAATTTGATCTACTAATAGTTTACCATCGGGTATCAATTAATACAAAATGAGATAGTTTAGATATTATATTGTATAAACACATATAAATAACTGATTTTATAACTTTTTTTGGTTTTGATGGTTTAAAAAAAAAATGGTACTCAAAACTGCAAACAATATATATATATTTTAATTTGTATAGAAACGACTTGAAAACATGTTGTTACAAAAATAATTTTGTTTTTATTACGAAATTGGTTAGAAGAGAGACAGGCTACTATTTATATTATTTTGTATGTTTGATTTATGATGTATAATCTAATTTTACATATTTTATATTTTTATCTTTTGATTTTGTAATTAAGTTGTTTTTTTTTCTTCTATTATTTTCATTTTAAATTAATGGTTTTTAATCTGCATATTTTTCACACACGAATATTTGTCTGTATTTTTCCTTCAATAAAGTTATCGTCTGTAAGGCTATAAGGCATTCACCAAGTCATGATTTACAGCGTTAAATTACACGTTTTTTCATGGGAAACGGTGCGAAAAACACGGAAATTTTCGCAACCTATTTAATTCCTAGCATTCTGTTATAAAACCACAAATTGATTGCGCTCCGTTATACGACCAGGTAGGTTTTTAATAAGTTGGATTTAAACGATATGATTTATTATTGAAATGGATATAAATGTACTTAATAGATTTTAAAAAGTGGTTTATGAAACGCTCTGTCTTTAAAAGCCCGAAATATGCAATCAACGTATACTGTGGGAGTAACTATTGGCTTTAATCTATAAACCGGGTGAAGATTACGCAGAAACTATAATCAAATTCAATGATGATATAAACAACTTATCAAAATGCTAAAAAATAAGAAACTAAAACTGAATGTTAGAATAAATAAATACACGAGAATAACAAAAAAAAAACCTACTAGTGAATGTATTCATAGATAGCAAAACTATTGAGAAAGTTGATGAAATTAAGTATTTTTGTACAATATTAAACTCGAAATTAACTGTGAATGCAAACTTTGAGCATGTTTTTTTTATATCTAAAAAATATTCTTACTCGGTAGATTGAGGAATAAATTGGATAGAAAGACTGCACAAACAAACCATCACGCCGTTTCCCCGTAGGGGTAAGAAGAGAGGATAGAACGCCATAACACTCTATCTTGGCATACAGACCTCGCTTCCTCTACATTCATACATCTTCTTATGCACGCACGCCGATTATTCCTACTTTTGACATGTCTATCTTCAAGTGTTTGATGGACTTGATCGTGCCATGTCTTTCTCGGTCTTCCTCGTTTTCTGCATCCATCAACATTTGCATCGTAGATCCTTTTAGCCGTTCTTTCGCTGTCCATTCGCTCTACATGTCCAAACCAACGCAGCACCCCTTTCATGATTCTGTCAATAATGCATGTCTCAGCCTTACACACTTCACGGATCTCGACATTTGTGCACCTATCATACATCGTTTTACCACACATTCGCCTGAGGGATCGCATTTCGACAGCATTCGACTTACTATCATCATCATTTTTCCTATTCCATACTTCGCTCCCATACATTAGAGTTGGAACTAGAACTCCGTTGTGAACTGGCAGTTTAGCCTCCTGCGATAAACATTTATTTGCCAAAGTAGATTTTAGTGCACCGTTTACCCTGTTCCCGGCACTCACCCTCCTTTCAATATCTTTCTCGGCCTTTCCGTCCCTAGTAAACATACTTTCCAGGTACACAAATTCTTCTACCTGATTCAGAATATCTCCGTTCACGCTGGTCTCACATTTAGTTATATTTTCATCCCTTTCAAAAACCATCACTCTCGATTTATCAACATTCATAAGCAAATCGCTTTTCTTGCATACATCGTAGACTTTTGTTACTAAGAATTGAAGGTCTTCTTTGCTGCTAGCAAGAAGCACAGCATCATCCGCATACGGAAAACAGTTAACAGTTATACCACTCAGAAAGACTGCAAAAGTCGTATATAAAACTATAATTATTCCACATATAGCTTAGTGCTCCAAAGTATTATTTGTAACTAATGAAAGAAATTCAAACAAATTAGAAGTATATTGATGTTTTTTGTAGATGTTTCTTGATAAACTCCCTAGTTAATGATTTAGATAAAATTATAAATAAAATTATCAATAAAACTTCTCGGTTTAGTTTCACATTCAGGACTGAAGATGTCTTCTTTGGCAAAAGTGTTCGTTGATCAAAATTAAATAAATTAAATAAATGTTAACTAAACCAGTAAGTTTTATTGATAATTTAATTTATATTTTATCAAAATAATTAAATAAGAAGAACATTTTGAAAATAGTGCTTAAGAAAAGATTGATTTCCATTATGCTTGTTTATATTTAAAAAAATTAAACAATCAAATGTACAAATAATTTATTAATAATAAAGTGTTCAGTAAAAAAATCAAAAGCATGTAACTAGAAATAAGGTAAGAATATGTCTGACATTTAAAACAAAACAGAATCCCAAAATTACATTATGTTTAAAGGTATGAAAATGTATGAAAAGATATTTATTTTCGATATATTTGTATTTTGTATCAAAATCTAGCATATATCTAAAAAAGTCTTATACCCGTTGTAGACTCGTGTTACACCACAACCACACAACAGTAAAAGTACAATAAAAAAACCACTTCATAATTATTTATCATCGAATGCAAACTAAGTGGTTAAAAATTTAGTTTGCGATAAACATTGGAGTCGGACAACGTCGTGTCGCTAGAGGCATTGTTGATCCATATACCTACAAAAAACGATTAATTAACGAAAAAAAAAAAATTTAATCGTATAAAATACCTAACGTGGTCGCTAGCTTGCTTCCTCTCCTTAATATCGTACGGTGAGAAATATTTTATTATTCATGTATGCTGAAGTTATAAATGATTATAATAGGTACTCACTTTTACAATTAATACTACGTAGGAAATATGAATTTGTAATAACATCAATATTTTTTTTCATTAACAAATTAGGGCTGAAATTGCTTTTGATTCAGAAATTATAGCAATTCTAGAGAAATTATATTTTATAAGAGTATGCAAAAAACCTCAGAACAGATAACTGAATTGAATTTTCTCTGAGAATAACCATGAAAAGTGCTGTCAGTATTAGAATAATAGCCGAGTTTCTGCGTGAGAGTTATTTTAGGGTTATTTTGTTGATTTCAAATAAAAATATCTTCAGATCCAATCTCGTCCTTGGGCTAAATTGAGCTGAATCGTTTTTCTACTAAAAACAGAAAGAAGAAAAATCCTAACATTATAATGAAAATTTCGTATTTTTAAAAATCTAATAGCCCTTGTTTACTATCTTTTTGTATTCCCTTGAGGTAATTGTTATTAATTGGATCGTAAACCTCCCAAAATACAATAAATCAAACAATAAATTACTTTGCGTATTAAATAGTGACTAAAAAAAGTTTTTAAAACGATTATTACTTCACATACCTATTTATATTAATACTTTGTTAAAATAATTTTAAAATATTTATTATTCATAATTTTTACCAGTGACCGACATCGTCAGACTGATAGGAGACTAAACAAATTTCTACTTTATATACAATTGCAAGCAAGGGTTGTCAGTAATGATTTTCTATAATTATGGGAATAAAAGAGTATACATTAAAATAATTTAACCATTTTTGAGAATGTCCAAATGATTGCAGACTGGCTGGATTTCCTCTCAAGGGATTTATTGTTCACCTACAAACATTGTTGAATTAACTACCTGATAAAAGAAGAAGTATAAAGATTGGAAAATTGTTTTCAGGCGTTGCCTAGTAGGTGATTTGGTTCAGCCGGATGAATCTCACCCATATGATAAAGGCTTCAGCTCTTTTACTCCACAAAAGTCAATAGATAGAAGAGTTGAGGAAATGCGGATGTTCAAACATGGGTAGAATAGTGAATGTTACACAGTGTGTAAAGTGGCCATTTAAACCAGCCAATGACACGTCATAAGCCCTGTAAATGACTAGACTTCCATATTCCCTTATCAAAAATGTTTTCCCTCTCTGTTGAAATAAATTTAAATAAAATAATTTTAGTATACATTAACTAACAATTGTATGAATTTGAGTTTTACTTTAATTTTTATAATAAAAACAAATGCAAAATGTGTAATTTTATATTTTTTTATAATAAAAATTTATTTCGATTACACGTATTAAAATTTGCGGCTGGGAGTAACAGGTGCCACATTCAATTCAATTCATTTATTTCAAAATAAGATGTACAAAACAAACTT
Source organism: Micrasema longulum (assembly GCF_059751315.1). NCBI lineage: Eukaryota > Metazoa > Arthropoda > Insecta > Trichoptera > Brachycentridae > Micrasema > Micrasema longulum. Next base: position 159,502 of record NW_028277236.1, read on the forward strand.
AAATTTAAGACGTACATATCATAAAAATAATAAAAAAAACAATAAAGAGACTCTTGTCAAGGTAGTAGGAGAATCCTTCAACGGAAAACCCCTTAAGATACATGGAACAGATCAACATCCAGAGCGATGTTCTTCAGCATAGCGGTAGCCCTTCTAACAGGCATAACATAAGTCGGCAGTTTATGTCAGAACGACGAAACGAGAACCTGACTCGGGAGAAAGCACAGGAGCTGACAGCCGACAGGGATGCCTGGAGGATCTTTGTGGATACCATATGCTCCAACAAGGGAGCGGACATAGAATGATGTCGATGACCACCTGAAATATTATTCATCCCTACATTTTGATCGGAAATTGGAGACGCTTCCGGTTTCCCTGAGAATTTTTTTTTCTTGGTCCGGCCTTTTTTTAATTTTATTTTCTTTTATTTAGGAAACATACAGTACAGTTACAAAGTTGAATATTTTACACAATTAGACTTAATTCTAATGGAACAGTGAAGTTTCCATATTATAAAGCAATTATATGTAAGGTTAATTATGAAAGTTTAAAAAAGAGAAGGAAAAAGAAAAACATAAATGAAAGTTGTTTAAAAATTAAAATCTAAGTGAAAAAAAGATATTTTTAAGTTTGTAGTTTGTTGTGAGTATTTACAAATGAAAATAATATTAAAAATGAAGAAAATTTGTAAGAGTAATAAAAAAATACGATTTGCAATAAAGAATGAAAAACATGCTTAGATGTAACAATAAAACAAAATAGTAAAAAAAATTTTTTTTAAAAAAAAGAAAAACATAAATATACATATATTTATTTTAAGGGATTCAAAGAAACGATGAGAAGAATCTTTAAGTGAAATATAAGACAATAAATTTAAGTCAATTCAAAAAACATCTTCAAAATTAATGACACATTATAGTAAGAGCAGCAATATATTGTCTTACTTACATATGTAATATAAGTAATTAAAAGTAGTTTAAAAGTAGAAAAACATGCCAATGCAGCAGTGAAAAAAGAAAAAATAAAGAAGGAATAACAAGTATAGCAAGTAGTCTTGCTTGCCTAGCTTCCAAAAGAATAGTCGTGTTCATCAGTCCCCATTTTTTGGGGGTCTCCATTTTTTGGGGGTCCCCGCAGTACCAGAGACCCTCTGACTAAAATATTTATCTTCCAAGAATAAACCTTTACAGAGAAGCAAAGCCTTTCATTACAGTCAACAGCTACAGTTATATAAGACGGAACCTTTTCAAAGTAGAAAGAAAATTTCTTATGTAAAGGTTTACTGTTTCTGTGTAACTTGTAACCATAAGCATAGCTATGATACTGGCTGCCAGACTTATTATTTATGTGTTTTGCATATATTGTAAATAACGAAAACCTGAAACTCGTTTTTTAGATACTTATTTGACAAATTGGATTTAAGAATGACACTATATAACATATTTTCTTCTCACATGGTGGCATTTTTCTCTCCTCACATGAAGTAATTTCATGTCCGATGTTCATAAAAACATCCAAAATCTTTCTTGATTTAAATAAATTTATACATATGGTTTTTAATTCGTTTTTATTATTTTTAATGTTTATTTAATTATTTGTCATTGAAAAGTACATGTTTTCCGCAGTTTATAAATCTGTGTAAAATAAGAGAAATAAAAAATATAAATTCAACTTACCACACTTAGTTCCTCCATTATTTCGTTTTCTTTGAACTGCTTATTTTGAACACTAACTACTTTTTCACATTGTCACATCACTTACATGTTTTTCACAAATATCAACTTGTTAAAGAACACACAATTCTATTCAATGGTAATTATTCAAATATTTGTTTAATCTGTGCGTGAAATAAAACCAAAACTCTAGCAAGTGTTTTCGATTCGATGACTACTCTCAGTTAATAACACTGAAAAAATAATCCAGTGGAGATAAGTTAACCTCGTAGCGTAGTGATTGGCGCGATTGCCTACCACGCTTGAGGTCCTTAGTTCAATTCAGAAATAATACAATTCACAAATATACACAAATATACACAATTCACAAATACACCATTTGTACTGAGGTGCACTGATGGTGATAGAGGAAACAAAAACAATTATGCACTAAAACAATACTTACTGACAGATTCAAAAACTATTCTTACTCAAATGAAAGGCATAACTCCTACAATGCAAATAATATATCATAAAGATATTGCTGCTACTAATTATGTTATTAATTCACATATTCCAAGATTGCACAGTCTAGCGAACCAAATCAGTTGTATTGACATTTTCCACATTAGCCAAATGAAGTTTAAACTTGCTATTAAAAAAATATTTTAGGATCCTGGCAGCTGTTTATGTATTTATGTTAATTTATAAAAAGATAAAAAGAAATGTACAAATAAATACACTTCAAATATATTTATAAACGTATGACTAGATATTGGTTTTTTATATATATTTTTTTATAGTTTTTAATGTCAATTTTTATTTTTTTATTTGATAATATTTTTTTTTTAAAGGGTTTATTATTTTGTTTCTTTTTATATTTTATTTTAAAAACAGTTGAGAACCCCTGAGCTCTTATAAGGAGACAGTTAGTATTATACCTTGGGCATTCAATATACATTGCAAAAATCCCAACAAATCAATGATTTATGATTTTTGCTATTTCAAATATATTGCGTTATCTTTATTTTTTTTATTCCTTTTTTTGTAAGAAAATCCCAAAGTTATTAAACAGAATAATGTATAAAACAACTGTGTTAACGAGTATGTATATATATATTGTTATTATATTATTTCATAATTTTGTAATACAACAATGTTATGTTAAATGTATTTATGTTTATAAAAGCCATTTGTGCCGTGTACGCACTAATAAATATATAAATATAATCACTAGATCCTCAACACATAGACAACTTAAACAAATATAAACTCATACCACTTTCGAACAAAGGGATTCTGAGTATTATTCAATTAAAATATTTAACTTACTTCCACTATCTATTGAAACAATTAGTAACGAGAAAATGTTCAAAAAGGCTATAAAAAATGGATAGTGGAGCTAAGTAGAAGTATGGATTGTCTCATTCGCCCAAACCAATATTAAATCAACTGCTTCACAAGTGTATGGCTAATTAACATATTACAATAGACAATATTTTGAGCTTGTCCAATTTTTTGTAGACAAGGACTGGATTCGACTCCCTGGGGAGCTGATTATATTAACATAGTACAAGAGAGATGAAGAACATTTAAGATAAGGTAATATAGAAGTCTAGGCATCTACAGAGCTTATGACCTGTTAATGGCTGGTTTCAAAATATTGTTGATAAATCCACCTGGTCCATGAAGAAGTATAGAAATTGAAAAAATAACATTTTCAGGCGTTGCCTAGTATGTAGGTGAAATAATTCAATAAGATGAATCTCACCCGCATAAATAAAGGTTTCAGCTCTTTAACTTCACAAACATCAACATATGAAATAATTGAAGGGCTATAGATATTCAAATATAGGCAGAATGGTGAATGTTACACAGTGTGTAAAGTGGCCACTTAAACAAGCCATTGACAGGTCATAAGCCCCGTAGATGCCTAGACTTCTATATTACCTTCTCTTAAATGTTCTTCATCTCTGTTGTAATATGTTAATTTAAACAGCTCCCCAGAGACTTGAATCCAGTCCTTGTCTACAAAAATTTAGACAAAGTCAAAATATTGTACAGCTTATGTTAGGTTTTTGTTCTTTCATTGTGCGTTTTGTAATATTAATAAAATAGATGTACATAAATTGATTATAAACATAAATACGTAGAGCTTAAAACTGTCCGAACATTTTGTTAATTATTTCTGTTTATTAAGTTAGTCTTCTTTGTTTATTCTCAAATGTACAAAGATTTTTTTAAAAGTATATTGTTAAGTGTCCTCGGCACGGGTAACTCCTGTGAGGTTACATTATTTTTATTATAAATTATAGTTTGTAAGAGAAAAAATATGCATAAATAAAAAAATAAAAAAGCAGTTAATGTAAAAATAAAATAAACTCGAATATTTTTTAAATAAACAATATTAACAAAAAATCACAAAAAATATCCGTTCTTCTTCTTTGCAGCCTCAATCCTGGGGATTAGTTTGCAGCAACGTCCTGCATCTTGTCCTTCGCTGGTCTCTATTATCTTCAGCTCAACATATGAGGCGCAGTTCAAATCCTCGCACACTTGCTTCAAATACTCCCGCCGGGGGCGCCCTCTGTGATTTGTCCTCTCAACCATTCCCTCTATTATGTCATGCAGGAGACCTTAATTGCGCATAATATGGCCGATCCATTTGACTTGCCTCTCTGAGATGGTTTTGATTAGGTGCCTCCCTTCTTCGATTCTACTGAGGACCTCGTCATTAGTGATGTGATCTCTCCAGCAAATTCCTCACATCTTCTGTTACGGCACATCTCAAAGGCCTCTAGTCTTTTTTATCTCTTTCGGTAAGGCACTATGTCTCACAACTGTACTTCTTGTCAAGTTGCTTGCGGAGTTTTAGGTTTATGTTGTTTGACTGAACTTAAAATAAACCATTTTATTGTTATCAAAAATATTTTTCACTTTGTGGTATGACATTTTACACTTATATGTTTATAAATTTCTATAAACCACTTTAATTTCGAGTTATATTTCGACCGGTTTCGAGGTTATTACGACCTCATCGCCAGGAATTAAACTAACTTAAACTATGTATCTTATATAATTATATTACCAGTTATAAAAATACTTAAAAAATAAATTATTGGGTAATAGAAATATTCTAAACCTGTAAAAAAATAAAAAAAAGTAAGAAAGCAACACATATTAATAAAACAATTAAAACAATTTTGAATAACACTAAACGACATTTTTATTTATTTTTGTTCCATGTATTATTATTCAAAACTACTACTTAGGTAAATAGTATAAATATGGTTATAAATACATCCTGATAAAAAAAATTGATAACGATAAATATTTTGTACTTTTAAATAAAATCAAGAAAAGAAAATAAAAAAAACATTAATAAAGAAACTTAAACAGTTTTAAAGAATACTAAATGATAAAAAAAAAAAAAAACATCCAGAACTATTGGGTACTAGCTTCTCCTACCCATGAAATTTAGATGAAAGGCCGTCCTATATAAAATAAACTTAACATGCAATGAGTCATCAACGTCATGTTTCACATGGACATATAAGGGCGGGTATATTGCCTTCAGGCAATTTTTGCTTACCTACCCAAACCGTTCAGTTTGAAGAAATAAGAAGTATATAGTCATATTCAAGGTATATTATTAATATGAAATCTTATATTTTTTAACGTAATTTGAAACAACAGTAAACAAAAAATGTACACTATGCTATGAATAGAGGAGAGGGATGGGAAGGAAAGAAAAAGAAGAAAAAAAAACTCAAATATTTAGATAGTATTTTTTCAATCTCGATTTGAATATAAATGAACTATACTGATTGATTTTATACGCGGATAAATAAAATATTGTGATAAACACGTTTTGAAAACATTGCACTCACGTTTTTTTCTTGGAAACTCTTTCGTTCCATATTTACACTATACTACATATGTTCGTTCCATTTAACAGCTTTTCCTCTAATGCAAGCACTCAGAAAATTGTAATAAATCATTTCATCTGAGATATTAATTCTTCTTCCCAGGAATCAGAACCAATCATAAAAATACCAACCTTAATGTGAAAAGGCCCAATACAGATACGTAATATGGAAATATGTAGATCGGTTATTATATAGAAAACTTTAGTACCTGGGAAGTATGTTTAATAGGGATAAGGGAGAAAATCTAACTCCACCAGTAGCTGTTATAGAGTCCTGGGGAACTCTTTGTCAGCCACACTATTTTAACATTTTTTTATTTAGTTCTATTATAAAAATAGTCTAATACAATATTTACAACACAATATTTACATAAATATTTGTTTTCTGTCTACACTGTTTTTGTTTTCTTTTTTTGTCTATGTACGCATTCTATGCTCTAGTCTCCCTCAATGCTTCGATCACAAGTGATTGAAAAAATATTTTAAATATCAAACATTACAAAATCATGATACACTGAAAAAAAAGTCAACATACACAAACATAAAGTTTTAAAAATATTTTCATTACATAAATACTTGGTTAGCTCAATCAAAGGTTACCGAGACAGGAAGGCAAGAGACACGTTGAAAAAAGTGAGAAAGATATCAAAAAGAATGCCGGGAACAGGGTAAACGGTGCATGAAATTAACCTAGGCAAACAAACGTTTGTCACTGGAGGCAATATGAGCAGTTCACAATATAGTTCTGCAACTGACCCTTATACATGGCAGTGAAGTATGGAATTAGAAAAACAAGAATAAAAGTAGGCAAAATGCTCTCGAAATGCGATCTCAAAGGTGAATTTGTGTTAAAAGGCATTATTGATAAAACTAAGAAATGTGTTCTGCGTTGATTTGAATGGATGGAGAGCGAAAGAATGGCTAAAAGAATAAACGATGGAAATTAGAGAGGATACAAAAAAAAAATACAGTTATTCTTTCAGAACTGCTGAAACAGATTCACAAAAAAAAGAAACTGTTACTGCAAAAAAAAATATTTATTAGCTTCCGTTTTACGAAACACTTTAATTTCTTTAGTCTCTAATACAAATGCAGAAAACACAGAAGACCGAAAAGTGTACACACGTCAAAAATCATAGTAATTGTATTGCGTGCATGAGAAGATGTGTGAATGTACAGGAAGCGAGGTATGAATGCAAAGACAGGGTGATGTGACGTTTTATTGTATCTGACTACCTCTTCGGAAACCAGTGTGATTGTTTGTTTTTTCTACAGAGCATTGGTAGGATTAACAGCTGTTCATTCGTATAAAATTTTACGACTTTTAATTAAAATAAAACATTTCTATTGTTTAGAATATTCGTTTATTTAATTAAAAATAAATTAGGCGTTATATTTCATCTCAACGGCTCTACGTCTTTCACAATGTAAAGTTTAATTATAATGAATTATAGAAAATGGGCAACCTTATAATATTTTATTCGCTAAACAAATAAATATTTCAACAAGCAATATGATTGAAATCACCGTTTAATCTTACCCTTTTATAACTAACAAAGCCTTAATGAAATTATCTGATTTTTCTGTTCACAAAACAAAGCGAGACATTTTGCTAGTAGGCGTAAATCCCGTTTTATATGAATAAGAAATGGATCAGATTTTAACTTGTAAAATACTGTGTCATTACACATAGAAAATCTATTATATATACTGTCGTTTCATTGTTTTTTTCCCCTACAACAGACTGCGAGCCAATTACACGAATAAATTACAACACCAAATACCTCGGCTTGAGAAAAATCACATGATTTTTTTTGTTGTCGCCGGGAATCAAATCCGGAACCTTCTGAGCGTAAGTCAAGTGTCTTAACCGTTACACCACGGAGGCCACGATATTATTAGTTTAGCCAGTTATAATTTAAGTTGACGTTTGTTTTTGAAGTTTATTTATTAAAATAATTTATGTTCATTAATAATTATGCATGTACGATTTATTGAAAAAAAATGTTTTATGTGGAAATTCACAAATGTAGTTTTTAATATTTATTTAATTTATTTCAATCTTGTTAGCAAATACTCTAATTGCGAACGTGACCTTATTGTAATTAACTTTTTAAATTTCTACTGACTGTATAAAAAATAGCAAAAATTGGGAAAAAAACTGCCATTTGGATATCGAAAGAAAAAGCGTTTTTATGATTTACCCAAATATTTAGATACCACTAGAAATTGGGAAAGTTTTGGTAAAGTAAAGTTTGAACCACGGGCTTTTAAGCAGTAGGTCCGTGGCACTACCACGGAACCACAACTCGTCATTATTTTATTCAAATCAAAACATAATACTTTTTCAAATTTTATGTAAGATATTTTGTTTTAAATTCTGACCTAATTTTTTGTCTATTATCTTTCTATGCCAAACGGGCTTAACTCTGACGTCGGAGTCGCGTCGGCGTCGGCATCGTTAGGATTTCACTATGGGAAGGGTTTTGTGAAGGTACAGCTCTGAGCGAGTTAATACTCCATTAAGATGTATTAGGTTGCTGGAGGTATGTATTGTAGTAATCCAAATAGTATCAGATTTACCCCTTAACCTTCTCCAGTCACAGACAGAAGCAAATATCAAATCCAATTATGGAAGAATTTCACAGATAAGATATTGATAAAGTTGGCGATTATAAATTAATATCGAATATGCTTTTCATAGTCTTTCAAATTGTATTAGGCTCGGATATTTTGTTAATTGAAAAGAAAAAAAACGTTTTTGTCATAACGTTATTTTTTATTATTTAATCTCGTACTCGTTTAGCTAGTTTTATGTAAATGAGCTTTTAAACTTTTAAATATATTTTTTATTCATACTTTTGTAGATTGTTTAATGATTATGTAATTTTCAATTCATTTTTTTACCTTACAAGCTTGTATCAAGGATTTTCATGTAATTTTTTAAAACTTTTTCATACTTTTAATTTGCAGTGTATCATAATTTTTATTCTGCTTTTGTTGATAATATTATAGTTTGAAATATAAATACGTCTGTAAATAAATAGTGTTATCTGCATGTCCTGTAATGATTTTTTTACAAAAAAACTGGGAAAATTAAATGAAACATGTAAAATATGTTTTCAATATATTTAAAGAAAAAATATGTAAAAAAATACGATTCCAAAATACTTATAATTTGTTCGTAAAACAGACAATATAAGCAACATTTTTTTCTTCACAATTTGTTAATAATTCTTTAATAAGTGATTTTACATGCATAATTATGGGATACATCTTTTGCGAACTTATATGAAAGGCATCGGAGTTGGGAAATAAAATGTAATCTGACGTCATAAAATTACTATAATGGACATAGGCTATTGTGATGTAAGTAAATACAGTTTTGGCTACCATTTGTGTTTGTAATATTGTCACAAATATGAATGACAATATCCGACAAAAGCCCTCCGTATAATTTGCTAAACTCACAGTGAAAGTAGTAGAGTTTAAAAAAATTTAAATCACAAAATATGACAATGACAATTTTTTTAAAAGTGACTCGTTTATTGACAAAAAAATATTGCTTTTTTGTATGGGCGAAACCGAAAAGAATACTTACGGTCTTTAAAACGGTTTCAGGTATGAGAAGACATGTACTTTTACTATGGAAAAAACATTTATTTCCTCGAATTAAAATCAAACACTGGCTTTTTTTCCTATGGTATTATAATTTTCTCTCAAACATATCATCAGTCCAAGAAATTACAAAATACGGAGGTTGAAACATAGGTAAGATGGTGAATGGTACACAGCGTATGAAGTAATAACTCAAACCAGCTAATGGTAGGTCATAAACTTGTTAATACCTACACTTCCATATTATTTTGATACAAGATTTTATTTCATCCCTGTCAATAATTAAAATAGCTGTAATATTTACAATTATTCTGTTTAAACATGCAAAAATCATTGAATTATTACGACATAATTTTCATAAATAATTCACATCCACCCTACCAAGAATCGAAGCCGGGACCTCAAGAACGGTAAAATAAGTACGCTAATCACTACACTACGAGGCGGGATTGTCCCTTCTTAGTTCTTTTTCTTCAGGATTTTTATGAGAATCATTTCAGTATTCATTTAATTTCATTTCATTTTAAGGTCTAGACCGGCGTGCGGCCGGCATTGTTCCGAGACAGGCATGTTAAGGCCTAGACCGGCGTGCGGCCGGCATTGTTCTGAGACAGAAATTTTAAGATCTAGACCGGCGTGCGGCCGGCATTGTTCCGAGACAGGCATTTTAAGATCTAGACCGGCGTGCGGCCGGCATTGTTCCGAGACAGGCATGTTAAGGTCTAGACCGGCGTGCGGCCGGCATTGTTCTGAGACAGGCATTTTAAGGTCTACTAGCGTGCAACCGGGATTGTTCTGAGACAGGCATTTTTAAATTTTGCATAATTTAATAATAAGATTAATCTGGCCCTGGTGCGTTGCGGTCATCCTAGCTTCTTAAGTACCGGTAAAGTTTTTTGACAAAATAGAAGCTACCAAAATAATGCTTCATTTAAAAAGGTAACCCTATACCCACCTGGACATAGACTACGTTATTGAATTCCAAATTTTATTTTTTTCTGACCTTTAGACATGCTTCAACTTGTTTTTCGTGTTCATTTTAATTAAGTCTTTGTGATGTAACCAGCGTCTTAAGTAAATTTAGCATTTAAGAAAATAATTATCTACCACAAAAATTAGTATCACTTTATGGCATTTAAACCCCTACTTAGAGAAAACAATTTACTCTTAAAAGGCTGGTGTACAAATGCACAAATGTAATGAGGACTACAGATGTAACATCGTGTTCCCTCAAACAAAAGATAGAAGATTCTGAATTTCAGACATTTGAAAAAAAACAAAGGATAACTACTGTTAAATAATTCCATTTCCATAGTTTAATTTTTTTTATTAAAATTAAGTCTGTTGTAGAAAAACAAATTAAAAATTATAAATAAGCCAAACATAAAACTAGCGTACACTCCCGCTAACTGCCACTAACCGGCTGATAATACAAATGTCTTCTTATGTATTTGCCTTTTTCACACAAACACCGGCCACATAACAACGTATCTGTCTTCCTTGTTATAAGCTCTATTTCATACTCTTTCTTTTACAGTAAAACAGATTTACCACGGTATTGGCACCACTTTCATTTGTATAATTATTTTCCGCATAGTAAGGATATACATTTTATGTATTAAAATCCAGCATATTCATACAAATTTTATTCTAGATATCTGATGTGAAGATGTTCATTTGAAGATTACAAAGAACATAACTTCATCATTCAAATAAATAAAACAGATATATCTAGTCTTGAATATTATGTAGACTCGACTAGAGAGTAGACTAGATGAATAGACTAGTTGCCAGATACCACGTAAATCAGTACAATGGCCTTCGTTTGTCGTAAAAATTATTTCACCACACATTTTAACCATACGAGTGGACTTTAAAAGGTTTTCAAGAATATTTTTTTCAGAGCACGACATATTGATCTGAACAATGACGGAGAAAATGATATTAAGAAATATAAATCTTGATTTATGAATCTTTAGGCAAAAATTCTCTTCATATGTGGAACCGCAAGACTTCCTTTAGTCATATCTCTGGTTCTTGTCGAAGGTAAAAAGGTTAAGTGACTGACACCACTTTCGCCGAAATTGAAATTTTTATACCACTTTTCTCACTTTTTTAATCTGCGTCGTATAAGCTGTTTCCTATGGATATTGGATTTTAGAGGTAAATCTTGGCGTTTAAATCAAAAACACCAAATCACTATATTACACTCATAGAATTAAGAATAGTCGAGAAGGAGCGTAGAATCATATTTGAATACATCGGACTGTGTCCAATAATTCCCCCACTATGCCCACTTTTACCGCCGCATTTGTGATGCCACCGCGTAATGTTGCACAATAGGAAAAAATATAATCATTTATATAATGTAAGGTTAAAAAAAAGGAATCAGTTAATTTCTCTAAAATTTTAATGTGCGGAAATATGTATTGATCAACACAACAGAGTAGATAAGTAAATGGTCATTTAAAAATAGTAATTGAATTAATGAACTTTATACTGAAAATATTAAATAAATTTTATTTTACATGAAACGGATATTTTTATATCATGTTAAATACTATTTGAAGTTTTAAAAATAATGTCGGTCAAATGTCCACAATAGAGTTTTTTAATCCAAGATCCAATTTTGATTAGTTCTCTCATTAGATGAGCAAAATAGGGTAAAAAAAAATACTACCCTGGCAACACTAACGAAATTTCCATTTTGCTACTTCGACAATCTGACAGATGGAAAAATAATTCAGTTTTCAAGTAATGCATTTGTTACATACACATTCATTTGCTAATTATGAATAATAATTATTATGAAATATGATTGCATTCTGTTCCTTTAAGATCCTAGCAGTATTTATACATTTTAAAAGGACACAACACGGCAAAGTTGAATTCAAATCAGGAGTTGCGTACTGAGCGACGTCTACAAAGAAACTAATGGGTCAAAACGTAAACCTATTCATTTACGAGTAGTTTAGTCGCCTTCTGTTTGATATGCGTATGCGGTTTCTGGACTATTCTTAATTCTATGATTACACTCAATCAAAATTTTTTTTCGAATATTCTTTGGGTTAACTTTAAAATTAGTTTTCGGCATTTTTCCTTAAAAGCTACCTTTATTTTGTGTGCTGTTGTTTTGGAATCGATTTTTGAATTGAAATCCTTAATTGACTACTGCAAAATTTATTTTATAGCGCGTAATTTATTTAGCTTTTTATCGTCTTACATATTTATAAACTCGTATTATATTTCTTATGAAAGATGGCAAAAAACTTATTTTCTCCTAATCCTCTTAATGTCAATGGTACCAATATTCAATACAGGAAATCTATTTAAAAAAAACTAAGAGTACTAATGGATGAACATCTATGCTGGCGAGCTCATATTAATGAATTAAGCCGCAAAATATTTTTCAGTCTTCACTCACTTAGAAGGTTGCAGAATTCTTACCCATTAATATAAAATGCTCACTCGTACAAGCATAACTACTTCTACGTACCCATTCTAGATTACGCTGATGTTTCTATGACTGATTTAAGCTTGGAGCAACTCCATAAACTTGAACAACTTCAGAATACATGCATAAGGTATATTTTTGGTATTGGGAAAAATGACCATATTTTTAATTATTATGGGCAACTGAAATGGTTCAAAATTAGACAGTGGAAAGACTATCACTCCCTCTCATTAGTACGTAGTAGATTTACATAACTTTCATACATATATATAGATTAGTATAGATTTAATATGTAAAATTAAGAAATAATTAGACTCAAGGGAGTATTAATACTAAAATACTAAAATTATGGTCACCCTATCTATGGGATCAAGGACATGTTCGCTTAAGCAGGTTTATGGTCAAGGAAATAATAACTCACAATGAAATATAGCTGCCAGATGTTCAAATTTACAAGAGTTTACCATAGTAAGGATCCGTTCCTTTTTGCATTCCGCCAACATCACTGATCTCCCAGAATTTCCGGGAATTATGCACACACACAGAGGAAGTAGGCGTGACCATAACTCAACATATTTTAAAATGGACCGCCAATAGATCTTATTGGCTTACTTAGGGATAAAATCCTAGCGGCCATTTTGAGTATGTATTATCTAGTCTCTCATTTGGAAATTTAATTTCGCACTAAGGCAGTTACAGGTCTAGCTCTTGCTATTGGCAACTCACACTGTCAAGCGTAATTTTTTATTAATTATAAGCTATAAAAGCGAAAACTTCAATTTTAGAAGCATCATTCTAAGATTCTAAGGTATTCTAACATCAGTCTGTGTCCGTAGTTTAATCTGATCGTATCGCGGACTTATTCCCGCTGAATTGTTTGGATTCCATCATGTTGAAGATGGACAAAATGTTATTCCTCCAAAAATTTGCTAAGTGCGGAATTAAAATCATTGCATGGCACTCCGTAAAAATATTATTAAATATTATTTTCACCGACAGCAATTCTTTACCGTCGATTCCGTCGCCTAGAGACTGGAGTCCGGGATATAAGTTATCGCTGACTACTGGCAATAATATTTGTGAATGGGGTATGTAAATCATTACCCCAACCACTGTACTCGAACGTCTAAATAAGAACCCGAGCGGTAAATTAATTGTATGGATAATTGCCGACGCGCAATTGTGCAAATAAATCCGTCAAAAAGTTACGAGTGGAAGAGCCAGTGCCCAGCCGTTCCCCAGACCATGGAGACTGCATAATCGACCTGGAGCTCTACCCCAGTTCTGGCCAGGAAACTACAGTCAGCCGTGAGTTCTCTTTGTCTTCCAAACAATTTCTTATCAGGGCAATATGATTTGGTAGTTTAGGTTACCTGTGGCAATTATTTAGCTCGCAGGGATTGACCTCCCCGTCATGTATTCGTACACTTTATAATAACAGATGTAATCTTAAGCCTAATTTTAGTTGGTTGCCTAAATATACATGCTCCACCAGAGCTTATCTTAAATTGGATTTTTATTTCTTATTAACCATCTAATTGTTATACCTCGGACACGTGAAATCAAACCTGTGGTTTGATTTCAGACTATCAGAGATGTTACTATAGTATTTCTGTTTCAATCGCGTCTGAAGAAACATTTCCTTTTTCTTCCTTAATCTCTCCTCCTTTCTTTATTCCTCTTTACTACCTTTTCCCATTGAGTAATTGTATTGATTTAAGGTTATTTATATAAAAATACAATTATTTACATTTTTGTATATCTTATGATTTTTTATTTTTATTTTCCATTGAATATTTTTTTGCAACTTGAATTACAAAAATGAAACTTTTATTGTATGGATTGTTTGGAATAAATTACAATTTGCCAATAAGCCCGCCAATATACAATCAATATTTTGTACAAAAAGTTCTGTAACATTTTTAAAAAAAGGTATATATTTTTTTTATGAATTTTAAAGAAGAACGGTTTGAAAGTTTAATGGGCTATATAAAATCGGAAGTTTAGTTCACAAGCCTTATTCTTAAGTCAGTAAACGCATAAAATATTTTTTTATGGAGAATTTTATCAGGTGTTTACTCAAAATGCTGAAAAATTTCAGAAAAACACTGTGATACATAGAACTCAATATTCCTTAAAAAGGATATACCATATTAAGCAATTATTAAAAAAAAAATTAAGGTAAAGCTCTGAAAAAAAAACAGTGATATCTTATGCCGGGTGGAATAAAAAAGTACCGTTTTGTTCGTGAAATAGAACCAAAAAAATCTGGATAGTGTTATCCACCCGATTGTCACTATCAGGTAAAAATCTTGGGAATAAAAATAGTCGCCTCGTGTTATGTGAGACGTTTAATATTTGTTTATTGGATTGTGTTTCACTGCAATAATTTATAGTCACTGGACTGACACCTAAAAAATTAGACTTCGTTGTCTGCGTAGCATGTGATGTTGACGACCTTATCTTCCTTATTCCTAGATAGCGTTTTTGAAACTTATTTTGTTTGTGTAAGAAAAAATGTTTTGTTTATGTATCGTTTTGATGTATTTAGTTATAAAGACGTTCAACATAATTTGTTTGGAATTCAGGTTTTTTTTTAAACGTTAAGATTATTTCAGTCCCAAATTAATTTCCAAGTTGTAGTAACTCCTGAAAATGTTTTTTACACGTATTATACTTTAAAGAATTCTTTGAATTAAAAAATAAATAAAAAATAAACTTTCATTAGAGATACCTTATACTGATACCCGAAAAAGTCATTTTTATGTTTTGTCATACATAATTGTACAGCATGTTGACATTTAAATTCAGGCAATTTACAGCGTTGCCGTGTTGATTCACACGAGTATAGCATCCAATGACTCGATTCATCTTTTTGAACTTCAGATAGAAGAACCTCAGCCATTGAATCTTTATGCTTCTTTTGTACTATTTTGGCTATAATGGTTATGTATCTAATTCATAATATCACAAAATCATTTGTTTTAGGTTATTTTATAGTCATTTTTATGGTATGTATCAAATGAGACGCACCATGAAATTGAGGGTTTTAAGAAACCTTAGGCTAGTGATTACATAAATGTATACCATGATTAATGGTTTGATGAGTAATTTGTCTTGACTTTGTGTCAACCCATTAGAATAGAGAGGATTAACCTAAATTTGCTTAAAACAGATTTAAGTCCCCTTAATTTTCCTAGGAGATTCAAATGGCTCCTTGAATGATCCCCGATTATTTAAAGGGCAGTTTGATTACTTGAAAATTAATTTAGATATGGAAAACAATGTTAGTTAATATTATCTCTTTACTTTTATAAGAATTTATTTTTAAATATATTACAACAGAGATAAAGAACATTTTAAATAAGAAAGGACAGAAGTCCATTCATTTACAGGGCTTATGACCGGTCATTGGTTAGTTTAAGTAGCCATTTTACAAACTGTTGATAATTCACCATTTTGCCAATATTCAAACATCCATATTCCTTAAATTTAAGCATCATCTTTGTGAAGGTAAAGAGCTGAAAACTTTATTTATATTTCACACCTTAATCTTTGTACAGTCGGCCCAAAAATGTTCGGAACATATTTTTAAATACTCTTAATACAAGCAGAATCGTAAAAAATATAGGACAACTAGGTATTTTTTAGTTTAAGTTTGAAACGATTTAAATTAGCACTAAACAAATAGCCTATATCTTGTCTTGATGTCCCTGATGTTGGTCAATTGATAATTTTATTCTTTTTTATTGTTTTTAACTGTTCTTATATTGAAATATTCATCCCATAAATAAATACATAAAATCAACGAATGTAAGAATTAAAGAAATATCGATGTTAAGTTGAATCGGGTTGTGGTCCTGTGGCTAGTATCTCGGACTCACGGTCCATGGTTCGAATCCCACTCTACTCCAACTTTATTTCCATTTTCTAATAGTGAGTTATTTACAACTTGTTGAAAATGGCCCTAAAAATTAAATATTTGGTAAATCATAAGAACGCAAATATTTCTTTCTATAAAAAATTAAAAAAGACAAGGGCAAAATGCGCAGTGTGTGAAGTGGCCATTTAAATCAGTCAATGACAGATAATAAGCCCAGTAAATGCAAAGACTTAAATATTTCCTTCTCTAAAATGTTTTCATTTCTATTGTAATATGTCAAAATATCATCTTTTACAGCATATCCTTCCATATCTCCTCTTTTCCATCTGCTGACAAGCCTCTAAAAAAGAGGCTTAGCGGGTTATTCCTTTAAAAACATATATATATGCAAGTCACTTTTGACTTGAAATAAAAAATAATTTTAAAAAAAGTTTAAAACAATATGCATCATTATACCTCTGTACCTGGTGACGTGAGGGCACTATATATGAACAAAAGTTGCAGTTTATTTCGGTCATCGGTTACCTGGAAGGTAAGGTGATCAATCTTACGCTGCAGGTGCTAGTCTAGGGACAATGAAATATTGCAGTGTAGAACCACATTTCAGGCAATTTTTTTCACCTCCTCCCTGCCAAGAATTGAACCTGGGAACTTAACCATAGGAGGCAAACATCATCCATTACACCACGAGAGGGGCTTTTTTCACTGGATTTTTTCTCGAAAGTGTAAGTAAGTCGAGTCAATTCAAAGTCATTGACCGCTTAAGGACTACACCCGAGTAAACTTGGGAGATTATTGTATGCAAAAATTCCCACACCGAGAAAACTCGGGCAGACTTTACCTGTAGAAAAGATCACTCCCAAATATGCTCGGGTGAAAATAAATAATGGTACGAGCCACGAGATTTTTATTGCTATCACGTCATTTCACCGTAGGGGTAAGCAAAGAGAATAGACCGCCACACACGTCTATCCTGGCATACATTTCTAGCTTCTTCCACATAAATACATATTGTCATACACGCCATTCGGTTCTGCTTTTTTTTTACATTACCAGACTTAAGATTTTGGTTTTATCTGATCATGCCACGTATTTCTTGGTCATTCTTGTCACGTGGTCGTTACCGTCAATTCTCGCCATATATATGTGTTTTGCCATGTTTTATCATCCATTCTTAATTACACCTGACTAAGATTTAAGCTCTCACCTGATTTCATCATTCGTAACCCTGTCATACATCGAATTCCCACACATTCATCGAGAGATCGCATTTCGACAGTGTCCACGCTGCTTTCCCTGCCTCCGCCATTTCCATATTTCACTTCCATACATAAGTGTTGGGACTAAAACTCCGTTGTGCACTGCCAGTTTAGCTTCGATTGACATATTTTTATTATCAATTACTGTGCTCAGTGCGCCGTTCATTTTGTTGCCCGCATTCACTCTTCTTTCAACATCTATTTCTACTCTTCCATCTCTTGAAAACACGCTTCCCAAATACACAAATTCGTTTTTAAAAAATAAAGTTGAAACCATACCACAGTTCATTGCAAGGTTTACTAAAATGTTGAAAAACTTGACTAAATAAAAAAATTGATTTTAGCAAGAACACGTGATTTTCAAATAAGTTTTAAAATAAAATTTAGTTTTTGAAGATTTCAATTTCAAGTTTTATTTATTACATTTTTTTTAGATTAGCTTTGATCGACATATTTTTATGAACAATTTTATGATGAATAAATAGAATTAATTTTTATGAATTCCTTTTATTTCTTTATCCACACAATGCACCATAATATATCAACTTTCAGTGCCATTTTGTGCCCAAAATAGCTTTTATGAAGTATATATCTGTGGCTTAGATCTAAAAAGGGAAATGTCGTAAATCACAATATTACAGGAGAGAAATGTTTTATCCATTTTGTGGCCTCATAATGAACTCTTTGACATTTTTGATAGCCAATATTAATAAAAAACATTACCACATTCTCGTGTTGGGACCAAAATGTGAGAGACGAGGATGTGTTGTCTATGGCCGCATTGCCCAATGGATCTATATAAGGGCGCGTAACACGTCACTCACCCTTCTCTGTCTTCACCAGTATTCAAATTCACTTTAAAGTATTCTTTATTTAATCTCTGTGTTTTCGTGTGTAATAAAAAAAAAAAATGTAAGTAACTCAAATTATTTTATTTATTTATTCCTTGACGTTAAATCCGTTAAATCTAATTAGTCCATTCAATAATATGTTTTATTTGGATCCAAGTCACAGATATTCAGTAAGTAAAATTCGTTTATAAAAATTTAAAAAATGATTATTGAAGTGATTAAGTCGAAAAACCTCATCCATCTGGTAGTATTTTTTTTTCAATTTGCGTTCTAATGATTTAATATTCGAATCAAATATTTTGATTTTAGCTTTGTAATTTTTTTTCTCAACAAAATTATTAATCTTTTACCGATCGAAAATATCATAGTCTAAATCATTTATTTTTATAGTGATTTGAAGTTAAATTCAAGTAGATTTTTTTTCTGTGAATATATTTGTTTTGCAGTATTTTTGTTTCTAAAAATGCTTCCTTCGGAAACATAATTCTATTTGAACTTATCTACTAGCAATTATTTTGGAACTAGGTTGTGGTCTCGCGCCTATTGTCGTGGACTCGCGAATCTGAGTTCCGAGGTTCGACACCCGCTCGACTACAACTAAATTCATATTTTCTAATAGTAGGTTGATTTGAGTGAAAATGGACTCATTATTTATAAAAATTAAATTTAAAAGATTTTTAAGATTTCTATTTGTTGAAGCATAGTAAAGAAATAAATAAGCAAAAAAAATACAGTTCTAAGTGCAAAAAAGAACCCGAACCCTGTACGAGCGTTTTTGACTCGATGGCTACTCTTAGGTAAAATTTCAGAAAAAAGATATGTCCTTGTGTAGTATTTGGCACAATCGCCTATTGTTCTTATGGTTATGTGTTCGATTCCTGGCAGAGTAGACATGAAATATGAATTTCAATGGTGTTTCGACACTACAACATTTCAATGATTCTAGACTAGCACCTGAAGCGTAAGACTGATCACCTTATTTTCCATGTTACAAAAATGATGTAGATACGCTGCAATTGGAGTGCTAATACAGTGCCTTATGCACCATTAGGTGATGATGATACATAAATTAAGTCCTTAAAAAATGTATGTACATACCTTCTTATTTAATTTATTTTAATTGGGTCTATAAAAAAATGCAAACAAAATTGATATATATTGGTATACAACGTGTTTTAAAAACGTTTAATGGACTAAGGGTATGAATTCTTTATAAGTAAATAATCACGGTATTTTATATTAGTCAACTTTCACACTTTGTGGCACTCTTTACGAAAAAACTGAATTCACAGCGCGAATGTTTTTTCCATTGTCGGACGCCAGGCGTCTGTTGAACGTGAGCGTCGCGACGCTACTGAAGACTTCAGAACTGAACAGCCTCCAATCACGGAAACAGATCGCGTAGCGCGCACTCAACAATGTTACAAATAGGTACGACGATACCGATACATTTTATTACAATTTATGAGTTTATTCAATCGAATATCGAAGAATGGACTGTAATTAAACCATTGAATCATGATCAATCTAATTTGCTAAAAGATTCCTATGAAAACGTCTTATTTCAACACGATTGCGATTTTCATGTGCTACATAAAAGTTGAAAAAAAAACATAACATTTATTTATTCATTAATTATTTATTTATTTATTAGTTTATACGTACATTTTAACAAAAATGACACAAAAAACATTCTGATAAATTCTGCTTGTACTAGGAGTAGGCTAAGTATGTGACGGGTCGGCAAGCCAGAAATATTAGTATTCCTAATGTTGCAATCGGTTCCTATATGGGCAAATGCCTGTTTTAAGAAACCGATTTAGTGCGGCAAATATGGTTTTCGAATATGTTTTCCATAAATAAAAATAGTATTGAAGAAATAGAAAAACAGTTATAGCCCAAAAGAAAAGAAAAAAAGGGCAGTTTACGTTAAATATAAAAATTAAATTAAATATATATATTTATAAATATAAACCCACATTAATACTACATACATACATATTCACATACATACATATATACACACATACATATATTATATATATATGCACATACAAAAATACAATAAATTTATAAACGATTCAATGGGATAGCATAATATTAAGATTACTATCCTTAATAAATTCTCAGATTCCTTACTTCTAATGTCTGTCAACCAAATTTTTATTCTTTTTATCAGTACTGATGATTTATCAGATTTCCAAACTCATGGTTTTAGGTTGTATAGTTTAGGTCCGTTATATATGATTATACGATTATACGTTATTAAACGTAAAGCACATAAACATTGTTAAATAAAAACTAAATCTTTAGAAACTGAAAAATAAGCACGGAAATATTGTAAAATAAATAAAAAACTTAAAACATTAAAAAATAAACATAAAATGATTAAGCACTGAAAACAACTATGCAAAACATTGAAGATTCGACATCAAATCATTCAACATTGGAAAATAAGTACACAAACATTGCCAAATAAACATAAAATCATTAAAGAAAAAAAAAATTGATATGGATCGATACACGATAAATTTTTGCTATTCATTAAAATGAAATAATCATAAAAGTTTCAGTTAAAAAAAAATATTCCAACCCTATTTTAATTCAAATCTTTCAGATTAATGTGCACGGCGCTGTAGATGCTGATTTGCTGGTAATAAATTAAAATTTATCAAGTTACGGATTTTATAAATGACTTTATCTAATTTAGACGCAACTTCAAAAGAAAGAAATGCCGTTTTAATATCCAATTTTCTTCTCTTTGCCGTTTTATTGTTTGTTTGCTGATTTCTTATTGTACAAAAATAGGTCATATTAAATTGAACACGTCTTGTTAGAGTGTATTTTCAACAAATATTACTAAAAACGTAGATTCTGTATCCTTACGTGTAACAATTCATTTGTAAAAATTAACTTGTTTTTTATTTTCTTCCCTTTAAAATCTGTGATAATTTATTTTTATTTTATTTTATTCATTCAGGAAACATACGGTACGGTCACATAATTTTATATTTTACACAGTTAGACTTAATTCTAATGAACCAGTGAGGCTTCTATATTATATAATAATTATATTTAAGATTATCAATGAAAGTACAAAAAAAAAAGAAGAAAAAACACATAAATGGAAGTTGGTTTATTAACGTAAACTAACGGCAAATCTGCTTTTTACAAAAATTTATAATACTTACATGTTTGGCTTAGTATTTTTTTTTACATATTCAATTTTATATCTCTCTAGGGGGTGAATCCAATCTTTGTCTGCAAACATTTAGATCAACTCGGAATATTGTTACCACAACAAGGTAGAATACTTTGTTATTTTATTTATTTAAAGAAAACAACAGCCATTATAAAAAAATAATTCTTACCATTAACCAACATTATGGAAAAGTGTAGTTTTCTACATATTGTTAAATACAATGCCAAAAAAATACAATAGTGTAGTGAATATTTTTAATGGGAAGATGGTCAGATTAAGTTAAAATTACCAGAAGTTTTGTTTTACAGGATGCGTGTATTCAAATCAAAAGATTCACTGAAATATTACTTTGAGTTGATTACAAAATTAAGTATCTCGCTTAGCTATAACAGATGTTCAAATATGTTAAAATAAAATATGAACAGTACTGAATAAATTTAGCCGTTGCGGTAAAAATGAGTTACGAAACTATTGAGTGTTGGGTGTAGCATTGTACTAGACGTTCAATACCAGCGCTGATCGGAAAAAGTATGGCTTCGTTAATTTCCGTTTTGTAGCGGCTGGTGGCGTGTTCGGCTTGTTGTTGTGGGGTGCCTGGTATTTGGTGTTATCAGTGTAGTCTTTATTGGTATAGAGCAACTCCGTATCATTCTATTTTATAATAAAAGAAAAATTTAAATAAAGTGACAATATTTTGAGTTTGTCCAAATTTTTGTAGACAACGACTGGATTCAACTCCCTGGGGAGCTGTTAATATTAACATATTACAACAGAGATGAAGAAATTTTTTGATAAGGTAATATAGATGTCTAGGCATCTACAGAGCTTATGACCTGTCATCGGCTGGTTAAAGTGGCCACTTTACACACTGTGTAACATTCACCATTCTGTCCGTATTTGAACATCTTGAAAATTGTTTGTACATATTATATTATTTATTTCTCTATGTAGTTGCCTTCCCGTTCTATGCAAGTTGTAAGTCGTGGCACAAGTTTTTTGATGCCCTCCTAATAGAACTCTCCCGCCATCTCCTTTGTTCACTTCAAGACCTCTTGTTTCACCTCTTCGTCCGTTAGATTTTTTTTTCCACTCATGTAAGTCTTCAGGAAGGTAAAAAGATGAAAATTTGAGGGCGCTAAGACAGAGGAGTATGCAGGGTGGTTTGAAACGTCCCAACCAAATGAGTTAAAACGCGCCTTGGTGACGGTGGCCGGGCGGGCGTTGTCGTGCAACAAACACACTCTTTTTGACAACATTTTTCTCCGTTTATTTTGAACTGCTCTATTTAACCTTTGGTAAGGTCTTACAGTATTATGCTGCAGTAATAGTCTCCACCTGAGGCAAAAAATTAGTCAAAATTATCATTTTTCGGTTCCAAAACACGAATGCCATGAGTTTTTTGACCAAAATTGATGTTTTAATTTTTTGGCGGGTAAAAAACTAGTGAACCGCTACTGTGATGACAATTTTTTTGTCCCAGGGGTATAATGAGCCACCCATGTTTCATCACCAGTCACAAAAGAGCTCAGAAAATCCTCATCTTCCAATTGAAATCGCTTAAAGAACTCGCGAGCGCTAGCGACCCGATTCAATTTGCACCTCGCACTTTGAGGGATTCCTTATTGACATCTTTCACAGAAACGAACACTACGAGGCAAGTTTTGGTACTAACGAGAATCGCCTGTACTTGTTGTGTTCAAGAGACTCCCCACTGCCAATCGATGTTGCCAACTTTTGGAAAAAAAATTCTCACAGCACAAGAGCCAAACAGTTCTCTTCGTAATTCATGTAAACTTCTGGAATAAATCATGCACTTGTTTGTATAATAACCAGTATTGAAGATCTCACTGTTTCTATCTATGCTTGACCGCTTCCTCTATTCACGACAAGCCAGTGATAAAACTGGATTCGCTCTTGTTGAGAACCCCATATATTATATTAGCATACAAATGGGATACGTAACTGATTCTGTTGTTCTAAGCCGTTCTCATTAATATTAGCACTATGCGCATGCGATTCACGTTCAGCGCATAGTGCTATGGAAACACCTGAAGTAACAATGCACGGCACTACATTATTCATGTCACTATTTCCATAAATCTCCCAAGTAAAGGAGATTCTCTTCGCTGAATAACAAATTAATGGTCGGTTTTGCAACCCCTTACATCAAAAGTGGCGTTCAAAATTATGTAGGTTATTTTGACTCATTATATGTGTTACCCACGGACAATTTTTTTTAGAACTAATTATTATGCTTTGAAAATACATTTGAATGCAAAAAAACATTTTTAATTGACAGAAGAGTAATTAAATCATATGCATTGGAACGTGCTTAATAAATGATAATGATAATATATTGTGTTTACTCCGTCAGGAGAAGCACGATGAGTTTTATGGGTTATTATGCCGTGTTTTGTTTGCATTCTTCTCCGACGTTTAAGATCGCATTACAGCGTTCATCATCAGTCAGCATAGATTGTTTCACATTCCAATATACAGAACCTGCCAATGGTTATGCCTGTTGGTATGGCTATCTCTATGTTGAACAATATCACTTTGGACATTGACATTTTTCACGTCTCTGAGGGAGTTTTTCGTTACAAGATTCTCGTACTTTTTTAACATAATATTCTTTGGATATTATGTATCCTAATGTGTTTTTTTTTATATATACCTAATTTTACCTAATTATTTTAATTATTTCTATATGTATGAATTAAGATATTTCATTTTGTAATGTACATGTTTATGAATAAATAAATAAAATTGAAATTGAAAAATTGAAAATCATCGGGATGTTTTTTGTGTAGATATTTTTTAAGTGTTTTTTATTTGTCTACAGACGTATTAAGTCAATTTAACAATGGTCAATACATTTCTTTATAATATGTACATGTACAGGTACAATTAAAATAAAATACAACTAAAGAAAAGTAAAGCTAGGACAAAAATTAAATAATAATTACTACCTTAAGACAAGATCTGGTCTATTTTAGTGATTGTTTAAATCTAAAGAGACTTACATCAATAAAGTACAGATCTTGTCTCGGGTTTACAATGCGACACAATCGGGACATTGGTGCATACAAGCGATAGTTATGTACTATACTTAGGATGTGTACCGTGTCGCAGTTACTGCTATTGTGTGCTGCTTGTTAATTTGAAATCTGCCGTTTCATGGTCTACGTTTTTACGTCATTTCTTAGTAACTTAAAGATTTTAATCGCATCCCATCATCTCTGCTCATCGTCCGTATTCTGATAAAACTCTTTAAATGTATTATTGACAATTCATATATAGTTTAACTCAACAAAAACTTTCAACCTGAATAATAATCAAAAACTGCATTTTTTTCTCGTTTTCTCAAATTGTCATTTAGAGGGTTTTATCGGAATTTCGTTTTATTTTTATTTGTAAAAACAACAAATTGAAAATGTAAAAAATAGTACATAAATCCAGTTAAAGTTTTTCACAAGTATAATGATATTACACACATATTACACAGTAAAAAAACATAAAATATTGAATAAGAAAAAATAAGAGCACTGTAATAAGGTTAGGGGCGAGGAAAAAAAGTGGACGAGTGGACGAGTGGAGGAGTGGAGGAGTGGAGGAGTGGAGGAGTGGAGGAGTGGAGGAGTGGAGGAGTGGACGAGTGGACGAGTGGAGGAGTGGAGGAGTGGAGGAGTGGAGGAGTGGAGGAGTGGAGGAGTGGAGGAGTGGAGGAGTGGAGGAGTGGAGGAGTGGAGGAGTGGAGGAGTGGAGGAGTGGAGGAGTGGAGGAGTGGAGGAGTGGAGGAGTGGAGGAGTGGAGGAGTGGAGGAGTGGAGGAGTGGAGGAGTGGAGGAGTGGAGGAGTGGAGGAGTGGAGGAGTGGAGGAGTGGAGGAGTGGAGGAGTGGAGGAGTGGAGGAGTGGAGGAGTGGAGGAGTGGAGGAGTGGAGGAGTGGAGGAGTGGAGGAGTGGAGGAGTGGAGGAGTGGAGGAGTGGAGGAGTGGAGGAGTGGAGGAGTGGAGGAGTGGAGGAGTGGAGGAGTGGAGGAGTGGAGGAGTGGAGGAGTGGAGGAGTGGACGAGTGGACGAGTGGAGGAGTGGACGAGTGGACGAGTGGAGGAGTGGAGGAGTGGAGGAGATGAGGAGTGGAGGAGTGGAGGAGTGGAGAGGTGGAGGAGTGGAGGAGTGGAGGAGAGGGATTTTTAGAATAAAGTTGACGAATTCAAAATTTACTTACGATAATAGCATAAATATATTAAAACGAATATAAATACCCACGTTATATTTACGGCAACTCAGCTTTGGCCGAACACCACATGGAAACTTGATTAGATTGAAATTTTCGAAAATATATATGATTGTTTAATATCACGTCATGTTTAAAAATGAATAAAATTAATTCAAAACGATCAAATAAAACAAGCGTAGTTAAATCGTGTATTACGGTATCTGTATTACGAAAATTCATTAGTAAAAATTGGAATAAATATTTTTGTATTGTTCTGAAATCGGAACAATATAAAACGCGCAGTTATAAAAATTGTAACGACTCATAATAATATCGGTAGAGATCAATTTTTTGTTTATTTATTTTCCTAATAGTCAAAACATAATATTGCATAAATAAACATATTTTTAGACTGAAAATTACGAATATCTAATATTGAAAATATTGTAATGAACTTGAACATAATTTGTATATTATCAGATGCAGATAAAGAAAAAATTGTAATGCTCTTGAATAGTGGCAAACAGAATCAGATATAAACGCTAAAGCAATTTTAGGAATACCACAGAGTTTCAGTCTGACCCGTTAATTTAAGCCAGAACTTGAAATACAGAGACTAGCGAAGAGACATCCAGTTTCGTACACAGGCTGCGGTAAACAGTTTAGTAAGAGAAGTTACGATTGCTGAAGGCAGGCACACTGAAGACAGTAATATGGTTACATATATACTAGCTCCATAATACTACCGTCGTGTTACCCGTCTAAATATAAAAATGTTTTGATACTATGGATTCACACTCAATATTTTAGTAGACTTATATCTCAACAGAGATGACGGAACATTAGTAGATACCTCATACCGAAATGAAGGAATTATTATTGTTTTTTTTAATTTAAATTATATGGAAAAATAAAAATATTTTTGAAAAACATTAAGATACCTTCAATAGCCGGGATTAAATAAAGAACATCAAAATTAAGAAAGAGACTGCAAGCCTAATCGGTTTAGAAGAGCGTCGTCTTTTTCATTAATACATTCATATAGATACCGGACTCGTGCGACAGAGACGACGCTCCACAAAGTCGGCAGTATCTTTTTTAAGCCTGATGTACTTTATTTAGTGTACAATAGGTTTTTATAATTTTAATATTTGTTCTTTAGATTTTATATAATTATTTATAGGATGCTAGTATTTTTTAATTGATATACGGAGCAATTGGTGAATCAATTAATTGTTTTCAATTAAATAAATTTCAGAAAAAATAAGGCACAATATAAAGATAAAACTAGTCAAAACTTCATAATCCCTTTCTTATTTCAATATGTTCAATTTAATATGAATGACTATGTTTTCGAAATAAAATAAATAATTATTAAAAAAGATAAATCGTATACGGACTATAATGTAAAGACAATTGCCAGTTTATTAAAAACGACTGAACAAATAAAAAAAATAACATTACACCTCCATAAAATAGTTACAAAAAATATAATCCAAATTTATGATTCAACCACTTGATAGCTTTGTAACCTTAGAGTATATACATCCATAAATACTCTAAGTTTGTAACGCACTTCATAAAACTCATTTGAACACGGCCTTTCTCAACGAAAAAAATCATTTTTTTAATCAAAAATATTTTTCACCTTATGGTATGACATTTTATACTTATTTATTTATAAATTTCCATAAACTACTTAAACTTTTGAATTATTCGTCAACTGGATGATAAAAAAGTTATTTCGAAACTGGTTGACGTATAACTCTAAAATTGAAGCGGTTTATACAAATTTATAAATAAATATGTAATATAATTGTTCAAAGGGTGAAAATCAAAACAAAATAATTAATTTTTAAAATATTTGTTATTTTAGTTTTTAGTTACTACTGGAAATGTTTTCTTTTTGTGATATGGTATATTTTATCGGATTAGCAATATCATGTTTCTTGAGTTACCAACTCTTCACAGGACTTAAATCTCACAGAGTTAAAAAAGTTCTAATATTGAGATTATGAAGTGTGAACAAATAGATAAATATATCGAACATTTTTGTGCTAAATAATGGAAACATTATTATTTAATTATCCTTATTGTTATAGCAGTTTGACGCTAATAAATCGCTAGGGTTGAGAAAACGAGTAGGATAGAACCAATAAAGCTTATATTTGCCAGCACGATTCAGGTATTTTTCTAAAGACATAAAGATTAATCACTTTTTCCTAAATGTGGGTTTCACTCCCACCACGTAACACCTTTTAGGCGGGCGAAGTGATCAAATAACTATCAATGAATCCTTACAAAAATAATAATTACATATTTCCATTACTTGGGGTTTCTTTTTTGTTATAATTGGAATACTTCTATTTTATTCTTCATCGTCCTTCCTATAGATCCTATGGATCTGTTTGTCCAGCTGTTTCCTCTTGGGACGCCGAATGCCATCTTTCACACTACCTCTTTCTTCTGGGTTCCGTGAGCGCGGAAGTTTTTCCTCCTTTCTGTAGACATATTCATTCCAGTATCACCTTTGCTGTCTTTCCTATCTTACAATATCTTCTTTGTGTCCTTGCTTCTATTCCGTGGGTAGTCTAACACATATATTGTATATGAGGGACCCTAATATTGCTGTGTCCTTGTTAGTTTGCTTCAGAGTTTCATTGTACAAATCACCTTTACTACTGGTGTCAACTCCGAAATACTTGAATTTCATTACTTGCTCAATGATTTTACTATCCACAATTGGTTTTTATCTCACCGGGGTTTTCCATATTGTGTGGCTGTTTTTTTTATCAGTGAATATTTCCATGTTGAATTTTCGCTATGTAAATCTTATGAAGATTCTTTGGAGATCATCCTCGGATTCTGTAATTATGATGGCATCTTCAGCGTAAGAAATAATGTTCATCTTTTTCCTACCTAGTCTGTAGTCCAGATTCACGTTAACAACGTCTTCAATTAATTTGTCCATAGTCAGATTGAAAAGAAATGTACTGAGGCTATTTCCTAGTCTGATTCCGATCGGGCTAAGGACTGCGCTCGTAAACTCACCATCTATCAAAATGCTAGTGTAGTTTTTGACATTTAAATCTTGTACAACTTTTGTTATGTTAGTGGGTATTTTTTTTCCGAATGATTTTGAATGAATAAGCGGCTTTGTTGTACTGTGTGGCTTTTTTCGATATTTGTCTGACAACAAATATAACAATGTTTGAGTATGTCCAATGCTTGCACACTGGCTGGATTTCCTCTCTAGGGAGCTTTTCATATTAAAACTTATTTCAATATAGGGTGAAAACATCTTTGAGAAGGGAATATGGAAGTCTAGACATTTATAGGCCTTATGACCTGTCATCGGCTGGTTTAAGTGGCCACTTTACAAGCTGTGTAACATACACTATTATGCCCATGTTTGAACATCCACATTTCCTCAACTCTTCCATTTGTTGACCTTTGTGAAGTAAAAGAGCTGAAACCTTTATCACGTGGGTGAGATTCATTCGGCTGAACCAAATCACCTACTAGGCAACGCTTGAAAACAATTTTCTAATTTTTATACTTCTTCTTTTTCCAGGTAATTAATTCAACAAGGTTTGAGTATGTCCAAATGCTTGCAGACTGGGTGGATTTCCTCCTAAAGGAGTTATTTATATTTAAACTTATTTCAACAGAGAGGGAAAACAAATTCCATATTCCATATTCCCTTCTCAAATATGTTTTCCCTCTCTGTTGAAATAAGTTTAAACAAATATAACTTTGGTTGTAGATGAACCACTTTTATCCGTGTAAGGAGTTTTTAAAAATAAAAACAAGAAAAATACGTATCGTTTTCAAGCTATAAATAACATAATTAAATAATAATAATTGAAAAACTTGACTAAATCAGGGATCAAAGGGTTTACATAGTTTAACTGCACACGCATTAGGGATCAAATTTCAACAACATTTATTCATCTTTGTTTCTCCAAGTCCACCCTTTATTTTTAGATATCGCGCCCCCATAACTAAACAATGGTATGTCTAATTTAGCTGCTTTGAATTATGAATGCAGTTTAAACACATTTCAAAACAATGTTAGGAAAACACCTACGTATCTCAACGATTTTTTTTGAGCGAGATATACCACTAACTTCAATATTTTTTTAAAATCAATTGCATAAAATATCGGAAAGAACACTGCATTAATTACGATGCCACGGTGTATTTTCACATTTTAACAATCTATAGAGCAAATATCACAAAAATACTCGGCCATTATTAATTCTAAAAAGCTCGTTTTTTGCTCTCCTGGATGGCCGATTTCCACAAACGACAGTGTTCTTCTGGGGGTGCGATATAATATACTTGTATTTGCGTCGGTAGAGGACTTCTTTGTGAGCTACTGACTCTACGAACCCCTTTTTTGCGGGCCGAAAAACTGCCACTGAGCGGGAAACAAGTCAAAAAACTGATAAAATTGTGCTGAAGCCTGTACCCTCGTGTTCGCGGACTCTTCACGACATTTGCTGAGCGAATGTTGAGCCCGCTTAAAAAATAAAAATAAATTTAAAGTACTCTTGACGTCACTTACTCTGTAAGGCAGTGTAAGAAATTAAATGCAAAACTTTATTTGATGATACTGATAATACCATAGTAAAAATATTAAACTTTATTTACATATGTGGAAATCTATAAAAAACATAGTTTTTGTACATCACACATTAGTAAACTAAAAAAATATAAATATTTTTTTTCATAAATTCAGCAGATAACATGTTTCAAAACAAATTAATTTAACAGGACTTTCTCTTTGATACCGCTACAAAACCTTACAAGTTGTACAATATTTTCATTTGAGAAGCTTTTTTAGGATATTTTTTACAAGAAAAACTTAATTTTTTAATCCCGGAGGCCAAAATAATTCATTTACCTTCCACGGGTAGAACTGAAATGTTTCGAAGTATTTTGTTCACAGTACAAACACAATAAATATATGTACCTTTAAAGATAGACCACGGAACTTACACTGAACGAAATGTTAGGTAAACAAGATTTTGTGATTTAGAGCTTTCTAAAAGATTATAACTTTTTAATGTATTATTTATATGTATTATTATTTTCTTTAGTAACTTTGTACCGTTTGCGGAAATATGTTATTTGTTCACTATAAATATGTATGTGGAGCTATTGGTTTCCCAAATAAAACAAAACAAAGAACTTTCAATGTAAAATAATTATTATTTTATTATATGTACATATAACAAAGCATATCAGGGACTGCTGATGTTTTTTGCATTGAAGCAATTTAGACTTCAGACTTTTATTTCAACTTAAAAAGCATTTTTATGACAAAAAAGGACTGCGGTGTTTTATTCACATATAAAATAGCTTATTGAGATAATTTTTGCATTTTTTACTTCGAAACGGCAAAAAATGGACTTCCGTGTTTTATTCTCTATGGTACATAATATACTATAATGACACGTTTTTGTTCGGTTTTAAATTCAACATTACCTAAGGTTAAATAATCCAAAATCACTCGCAAACGAGTGGAGACGTATAAAAAAAAAAGGTTAAAAAATATTCTTCCTCATAATAGTTTATGTAAAATTACTAAAATAAATTAAATATGCCCACCGGTTTATTTTAGTGATTTAACACATCGTAGTTATATTATTTAACATGGAAAATTACAAAGCTCAAGTATATGTGTATGCGTATATACATATTTATGTGTATGCGTGTATCCATATTTATGTGTATTTGTGTATATGAATGTATGTATGTTATCACGGGGTTTCGGGGCCAGACCGCGAAGCTTTAAAGGAACATTTCCCATGGGAAACTTTTTTCAAAAACTTATTTTTTACGCCATATAAATGATGTCATTTCTTAATGACTCGAACTAGCATCACTTCCACAAACCCCTACCGCTCCCTTTTCACAGCCGCTTCCTTAGGCCGCGTTTGATGCGTACCGCTTCGTTTGTCAAATATTTTTTAATCTAATTAAAAAATAAATGCAATAAAAAAGGGATTTTCCAAAAAAAATATTTAGATGCTTTTAAAATGTATCATAAAAAACGTTTCTCTGAAGTTTTGTGGTATGGTTCTGACAACCGTGTTTATAAGGGTATTAGAAGCAAACTTATAAATCTCCACCAAAAGCGGAAAATAAGTTAATGATGCCAAAATAAACTGTACATAAAAACCTACCTACAAAAAAAGCGTAATTCAAAACCGTCTCTAAATTTTGTAAAAACAGATATCAATTATACTACTTGACACCGCAAACTTCGCATTCTCCATTGAGTGGGTGAAGGATAATTAGAAATCTCACAATTCTTTTTTCAAAGTTTTTTGCAAATATCTCAGTAACTCCTTCGATGGAGGTTTCTAAGTTTGCTTTTAATAGCCTCATATGTATATACTCGTATATATATGTATCTGTAATTTGGTGCATACGTTTGCACTGACTGAATAAATCCTTTTTCCCTCGCACAGACTTGGACTTTATGGGATTGTTTTGCTTATATTATCCTATTTTTTATGCTAAGTATAATAACTGTCAACATTTGATTTATAAGAGAAAAAATCAGCAATTAACAAATATTATAATTTTTTTAACTAACGTTACCAAAAAACGTTTGAAGCCCGTAAATAGTACACGGATTCAAAAAAAAAATATTTAATAATAAAATATACTTTATTTATTGTCAAGAGTTCAAAATTAATTTTTATCAGCTTTCGCTCCTAAGCCTATTGTTTTGTGGGCCATTGTGTTGGAAAGAAAGATGCGTCCCACACGAAAAAGACACACATTTAATAATGAGAAAGTACATTACTTAATACTAGCAGAGTGATTCTGTCGCTGGCGTAAGGAAGATAAAAGGCGTATAATGAAAATTAGTTCACTAAAAAGAACTTTCTTGGCTTAGCAAGCAAGGAAAAGTTGAATTATGTTCCCTTTACTACGAGACTCCTCGAACAAAAAAATACAGCTTGGAAGTTTATTAAAGAAATATCTTAAGAGTTTTTTTTTATGGGTATTGCTTATTTTTTGCCTCGCTTATGTATCTAAGTACAGTGCTTATCTTTCCAAAAAAATGCATTTTAAATCTTACTGCTCTAACACAAATGTACAGATCTAGCGGAATTATCGGTTGTGGCCTTTTTAAGGAACTTCGAATTAGCTTTATTTATTTATATACGGCATTTCTGCCATTTATATATATGTAGTATAAAGAGTGCTTAAAAATAAATATATAAAAAAATCGAGTATGATGTATTAATAAAATCGTACTATACACATTATAAATTACTTGAAATATATACATATTTTAAAGACATTATACAATCATAAAATACATTAATCAATCAAATTATAACTATTCCAACCCAATATTTCCTAAAATTGATTTGCTGTTTTTGATAAAAATATGTTAGTCGCTTTATTTTTTAAGTTAGGCAGAGATAAACTAAATATATCAAAATATGATGCATATTCATTCCCGGTATTCTGTAATCTAACAATATGTGAGTTATATTGAGCTACCGTTCGAGAATTTTGACAATAAAATATTGTAGATGTTCTGCTTAACCTAGGTGGTACAATGAAATCAACTTTATTAGAACAGGTGTATCAAACATTGGTTGCCAAAAATTGGAAAAAGAATGCCAACCTCAGAACAATTAAAAATTTTAATAAATTGCTCGGCGAAATAAAAATTTCGTCATTTTTAATGCATTGATAAACGTAATGAGGGGTTCTAGACCCGTCGATACAAACTGATGTGCTTACATCAAAACTTGATGGTGGTGGTATCGGTAGTTTATCTTCGTAATCGGTTGGTAGAAAATTATCTTCAACTATGACGTCATACTGAAGCTATGTCATTTTAGTACGTAGATATGTGCACGGTGACGTACGCTTCCCCTTGTTTCATATCGATGTTCCTACCCAAAACATAAAAACTATACAGTCATGGTGAAGGTATGGCGTCCTTATCTTCCCATCATAATCGAGGCCCAAGTCCCCTTTCAGACTTCGACATCGCGCCTCTAGCTGCATTTGCTGTTAGGGGAAAAATACGTCGGTAAATAAGAATCATTTTGGATTTCTAAGAGCTTAACTTTTTGTACCCTGGAGCCGTGTAAACACGTGATTATACAACCACGCGTTGTGTCCCGGACCCGTGTTTTCACGTGGTTTACCAGCTGTCCAAAAAAGTGCATTTTATTGACATTTAGTGACTTTAACATTGAGGTGATTTTCACGAAAATGGCGTAATATAAATTATCCAACCATAACAATACGTGAAAACACTGGCCTGGCACACAACGCATGGTTATTATGATCACGTGTTTACACGGCTCCGGTATACAACGCACAAAAAAAGGAGTGAGATCCTGTATATGTGCAAACATTGCAATGTGGCTCCATAAAGGCCAATGTTGGCAAAACTATCATACAAAAATGACTTATTAA
Organism: Micrasema longulum; assembly: GCF_059751315.1. Taxonomy (NCBI): domain Eukaryota; kingdom Metazoa; phylum Arthropoda; class Insecta; order Trichoptera; family Brachycentridae; genus Micrasema; species Micrasema longulum. The sequence goes on from NW_028277236.1 coordinate 194,033, forward strand.
ATTGTTTTAAATAAATACGAGAAGTTTCAATTGATTCAACCCAGTATTTTCATAATAATGACACTTTTAAGAAATCCTTCACAAAGCATGAAATTTCACAAAAATGGGCCGGGCACAGGGTAAATTCTATGTGTATTTGGATAAAAATACATTTTAAACAAATGTTGCCTTTACAAATTAGATTCGCTACGTAGCCAACTTTCTGCGCTATTTTCAAATCAAAGGCACGAAAATAAAAAATAAATAAAATTGTTAGCTGTTGAGTAGGTTCACTTTAATACCTTATTACTATCAACAATATTTTGAGTTTGTCCAAATTTTTGTAGACAAGAACTGGATTCAACTCCCTGGGGAGCTGTTTATACTAACATATTACAACAGAGATGAAGAACATTTAAGATAAGGTAATATAGAAGTCTAGGCATCTACAGGGCTTATGACCTGTCAATGGCTGGTTTAAGTGGCCACTTTACACACTGTGTAACATTCAGCATTCTGCCTATATTTGAACATCTCTATTGCTTCAATTCTTTTATCTGTTGATGTTTGTGAAGGTTAATAATAAGAATAAAGGTTTCAGCTCTTTAACTTCACAAACATCAACAGATGAAAGAATTGAAGGAATATATATGTTCAAATATAGGCAGAATGGTGAATGTCACACAGTGTGTAAAGTGGCCACTTAAACCAGCCATTGACAGGTCATGAACCTTATTACTATTATCATAATTTTATTTTTGGCAATACTTGATAGTTTGAATGGTAGTTTTGCGTTAAGTGTTATATAATGGTTTATTTTTGGAAAAGTTAATATAATGAAAAATTAAAAAGGCTTGAAAAAATTTTGGAAAAAATGTTTTTGTTACCTGTTGTTGCTATTGCCTGATAAATAACTTAAAGATACAATTGTTTTAATGTTTTTAGCACTGACTTTGTGGATCATTGTTATACATATGGGATCATTGTTACATTGTTATATTTACATTAAATATCATTTCTGAGGTTTGAGGTTTTTTTTTTTTTTTTGCACCACAACAGGCCAGGAGGCCCAATTACAGCGGTGAATTACATCACAGAACACCCAGGCTTGAGAAAAATCACATTTAATTTTTGTGTTCTCACCGGGAATCGAACCCGGAACCTTCCGTCTGTGAGTCAAGCGTCTTGACCCCTACACCACGGAGGCCGCCGATTTATATTTTGCTGTTTATTTTCTTTTTGGCAATACTTGATTTTTCGAATTTTGTATCTGCGTTAAGTGTAAAATTACGTTTAAAAAAGGGAATACTTAGTAAAAAGATTTTATTTCTGTTTTTGGTGGCTTTTCCAGCCAGTGTTTTTTTTATTTTACATGTGGTAATTTTTGTAAGTTGTGTTTCCAAATAAGAATATCAGTATTTATTGTTAAACAATCTACTATTTTTATTTTTATTTCCAATTTAATTGGGAGGTATTTACACAAAATTTTATTAGATGGAGAAATGGGACAAGAATATTGGTAGGGATTGGAATGTTAATATTGGAAAGGTCCGATAGGAATCCACGGAGTACTTCCTTGGTTAGCTTTACTACTACTACTACCATCACGCCATTTTCCCGTAGGGATAGGCAGAGAAAACGGACCTCCACACACGTCTATCCTTGCATACATTCCTAGATTCTTCCACATTCATACATGCCCTTCTGTTCTGTCTGATTTTGGCATGACCAGACAAAAAAAAATGGTTTATCTGATCATGCCACGTCTTCCATGGTCGTCCTCGTCTCACGTTACCGTTCATTTTTGCCATATATTTGCCGTTTTACCGTCCTTTTGTCGTCAATTTGTTCTACATGACCAAACCATCTCAGAGACCCTTTCCTTAATCTTATCAGTTATACTTGACTCAGATTTACACTCTCGTCTGATTTCATCATTCGTTACCCAGTCATACATTGATTTTTCACACATTCGTCGAAGAGATCGCATTTCAACTGCGTTCACTCGGGTTTCATCCTTTCTTTGCCAGTTCCATGTTTCACTTCCATACATATGTGTTGGGACTAAAACTCCGCTGTGCACTGCCAGTTTAGCTTCGATTGACATATTTTTATTATCAATTACTGTGCTTAGTGCGCTGTTCATTTTGTTGCCCGCATTCACTTTTCTTTCAACATCTATCTCTACTCTTCCATCTCTTGAAAACACGCTTCCCAAATACACAAATTCAACTTTAAAAAATTAAGTTGAAACCATACCACAGTTCATTGCAAGGTTTACTAAAATGTTGAAAAACTTGAGCAAATAAAATAATTGATTTTAGCAAGAACACGTGATTTTCAAATAAGTTTTAAAATAAAATTCAGTTTTTGAAGATTTCAATTTCAAGTTTTATTTATTACATTTTTTTTTTAATTTACAAAATCAAAATATTACTAGTCTATTAAATAATCTGGCATAATACTCGTACATAAACTCCGAAGAATGTCAATCGATGTATTTAAAAATATTAATTACGGCATTAAAGGTCAACAAGACAATGTATTTAAAAATTAGTTTGCGCTTCATAAAAACATTTTGTACAAAAAATAACCTTCATTATTTCTGAACATGCACCTTATTTTATTTTAAAAGTTACACAATAAATCTTTCCGGAGAGCATAGACAAATTATCTACGTCGTTCACATACCTACGTCCACCGGTGTTCGATTTTTTGAACCGGCTTAAAAGCACCCGACATAGTAATTTATCATCGTGGCAACACATGAAAGAAGAATGATGTATCTTTTCTATGGGTGCCATTTTGTACATCTGTGGAAATAAATTTCTAGGATATTTTCTGCATCACGTGCACTGTAAACTTTCATAAATCATTTTAATGAAGATGCTGCAGAAACACTAATGGAATATGTGTGGAAAATATCGACGGATAAATAATATATTTTTCTTTTTTGTTTTAAAGTAACAATTCATTAAATTTACCTCAGTAGTTTTTTTAATGAAACTAATAAACGTTTTTTTTTATATGACATTTCTTTTTTAAAATGAATTCTTATGATTAATCTAAATGTTTCTATTTTTGGGGCCATTTTCAACGAGTCATTAGAACGAGGAAATCAAGTTTGAACCTTTTACCTTTAATCCGTGAGCTTGCCACACTAGGCCACGGGACCACAACTCGATTTTATGTTTTTTTATGATCATCGTCCTCAATTTGTTTTCTTTATCCAGTGGTGTAATGAGTAGGGCGTTGGTACCCTGATTTCAAGGTATCTGAACAGTATATTTCTTATTGCATGTTATTTTATGATCAGTACGCTAAAGGTTTTAGTCTTGAAACAATGAAATATCGCTTTGTTTTCGCCGTGTTATAAACACATATTTTACGCCCACCCTACCAGGGATCAAACTTATAGTGTCTAGCAAGGCAAACGAATGCACTTACCACTACACTCCAAAGCGGACTTAACACTACTAGATTTTCTTTTTCAGAATTTTACCTACCTTACTGAATCTAATGTAATCTGAACAGTATAATTCTTGTTGCATGTTGTTTTATGATCAGTCTTACGCTTAAGGTAAGAAACAATGAAATATCGCTTTGTTTTACCATGTTATAAACACATATTTTACACTCACCCAGCCAGGGATCAAACTTATAGTGTCTAGCATGGAAAGCGAATACACTTACCACTGCACTCCGAGACGGACTTAACTTTACTCCCTTTTCAGAATTTTGTCCTGCGAGTACCTAACGAGTCGAAAATATTCTTTCAGTATTATGGTTCTATTTCATTCGAATGAAGAGTCATGAAGAGACATACAAAAGTTGAATATTTTCGAATTTGAAAGATAAATATTTGTATTAACAAATTACAACAGGGATGGAGAATACCTTAGAAAAGAGAATATGGAAGTCTATGCATCTACAAGGCTTATGACCTGTCATTGACTGGTTTAAGTGGCCACTTTACACACTGTGTAACATTCACCATTTGCCTACGTTTGAACATCCACATTTCTTCCATTTGTTGATTTTAGTGAAGTCAAAGAGCTAAAACCTTTATTGTTGTGAAGAGATTCATCTGACAAAAATTTCACATACCAGGCAACGCCTAAAAACAATTTTCCATTTTTTTAACTTCTTCTTGGACCAGTTGGTTTTTATTACAATATTTGAGTTTGTCCTAATGTTTGTAGACAAAAGACTGGATTTCACCCCCTTGGGAGTCGTTAAGATTAACAAATTACAACAGGGATGGAGAATACCTTAGAAAAGAGAATATGGAAGTCTAGGCATCTACAGGGCTTGTGACTTGTCATTGGCTGGTTTAAGAGGGCCACTTTACACACTGTGTAACATTCACCATATGCCCTGTATAAGCCCTGTAGATGCCTAGATCTCCATCTTTGTTGTAATTTGTTTATCTTAACGACTCCCGAGGGGGTGAAATTCAGTCTTCGGTCTACAAACATTAGGACAAACTAAAAAAAATATTGTAATAAATATTTGTTTTAAAGTACGTATATTGAAAAATTACCCGATTTTCATTCTGGACAAATTTTCTTAATTATATCATTTAAAAAAATCGCTGAAACCATGTTGAATAAAAAATAATATACTTTTATTTCGTCACGCACTTTCTGAAAAATAATAAATATGTAATATCGACAACTGCGAACCACATAATAATGGATTATGACGATGTCACGTCGCCATTATGAATTATTGAGACTTTTGATCAAAAACCAATATCGATAGGGTGTAATTCAAAGGAAAATATTTCTTTCGTTTCGTCTGTACAAAGAATTTGTTATAACACAAACATTAACGAAATTCAGCATCAAAGAAATCGCTCGGATAAATTAGTGGAAATATTTCTACACGCGTTACTTTTTATTATTAAAAATATGTGAAAAATACATATTTTGATTACGTTCAAATCATAGTGGACGCGTACTTAATTCTAAAACAAAATAATACATAAATATTGGTTAAAAAAGTGTACCCTAAGGATACAATATTAATTTGATGTTGAGGCTTCAAAATTCCGTGGATAAAATATATCAAAATATGCTTGGGATAAAATTTTTAATTTGAAAGCCCATTTCAAATACGAAACAAAAAATTTAATTTCTGGGAAGATAAAGAAAATATATGGATATAAACATAAGTATATCTTTAAAACAAATACAGGTAAACGTCTTTTTACGCCTGGGTTCCGTTTCGAGAGACACCGGCGTAAAAAAAATCACCGTGAAATGAACACAAATATAATGGAAGGTATAAGATTAGGTTCCGCGACAAAATAATTTAAGAACAATCTAACATTTTTATTTGATACATCATATCCTATATATATTTAACTATAGGAAAATGGAAAAACGGAAAAAATTATAATGTATGAATCCTATCCTATAAAAAAGGATAAAAAAATATTTAGTTAAATACACTTTGTATAGCTCTGAAACCGGTCTGTAGAAAAAAATAAAAATTTAAAAATAAAGTTGTCTTATTTATTTTATTATAATGAATAGCCACACGGTTAGCGCTTGAAATATAAAATTTATATGATACTAAATCTGTTTTTTTTTTTGTTTTATTTGCATTTGCAAGTTTTTATTTATAAGTTTAATTTTAAACGGGTTTTATATTTAATATTTTAGCTCATAGTAACCTTAGACAATGATTGTGTGTTCTAACCAATTAATCAATTTACTTGTCACAAACAGGATGATAGAATAAATTCAGTGCCTAAACTTTCACTAAATATTTTTTGAATACTCGTATATACAAACATTACGTTATGTTTTTTGGTGCTTTACTATTTACTGGATTTGTCTGTCTACTCAAGACGAGAAAAATTCTTGTATCATTTTAGAAGGATTTTAGTTATTGAAAGAGATAAAACGATCCAGTCAAAGTGATTCGAGTGTCTCCACTTTAAAGAACCTTAAACTTTAGATTAGCCTGCAAAGCGAAAAGGAATTTCCAAGCTTTTACCCAATTTTATCAAAATGGACACTAGAAAAAGTTATTTGGGGAATTATATATTCGTAACATGTTATTTTTACAAATATGTAAGAAAAATTGTGTGCCTACAATGTATGGGGTTAAATAATCGATTTTTGGCAAGGTATAAAAAAATATTTGTTAAGAAGGTTACATTATATTGTAATGTTTTAAAGTCCATGGGATTGGCTTTTATGGGGGGGGGGGAGTGTCTCAAAATCTACTTGAATTGTAATTTTTCACCAAAACACATGCTGCAGATGAATTTAGTAAAAGTAATTGACAAGGTTTTTTACATAACTCATCATGGCGGCCAAACGGAGATACTAGGTTTTGTAAATAGACAACTCATATATTAATCGGATTTAATGTCAAATTTCAATCGGAAACACGTGTACTTTATAATTCTTAGTTTTATTAGTCGATGATAATCTTTTGGCTGAATTCTGCGGAACCTAAGTACGTAGGATTGACCTGGGATTCTGAACTCATTCGCGGGAGTAGAGAAAGCGTTGCTAGCACGTAATAAGTATGTTAATTACGTGCTTAACACGCGTTCTCTATACCCAAGAGAACACTAAAAAAAGCAGCCTTGGAGGCGTCTAGTAATGTCCATATGCTTCATTTAAGAACAGATATAAAAATATAAGACGAATTATGTAATATGACCTAACACGTTATAAAATATAGTACTGATGCAGTGCCATAATACCATAGGGTACGGATATAGATAATATATACAAATAATTATGTTTTTAATCATTAAAATAATAATAAGAAAACAATCTTCCAGAAAATTATTAATAGTACAATTTATTTGAAACGGATTTTAAACCCGCGTTTGCTTATTTCAAGTTAAAGGGCTGACCTAAGGAATAAAATTATGGTCAGCAGAAATTTAGAAACCCTGTAAAATATAAAATTATAGATTACGTAAGTAGTCGAGTAAGCAAAAAATGACGTTTTAAGAGTTTTTTATATGTACATTTTTCAAAACAAATTTTTGTGTTTAAAATGTTGATATTTGATTCTGCCAACCATAATTTCAAAGAAAAAAAAATTCTTTACGCGTAAACAACAAATCAAAAAGTATATAAATTTTATATGAAGTACTTTTAATCCAGTGTATTCATTGAAGTTATGATTATTTTTCATGTTGAAAATAAAATATTAAAATTAGACAACTTAGAAATCTTAGAAATTAAAAAAGCTATTCATAATAAGAAAACAATAATTAATAATGAAATTAACAATATTTCTTTTAGTCCTCTCCTGGCTTACTTCGAAAATAAAGATATCAAATTACCACCCATGTAAGAAAAAACCACTTGATTTATTGGGTCCACGTGTAGTATTTAGTGAACATGATAGAAATAAAATAAAAAGGAATCAATTCATTAGTTACGTAAACCTTGACAAAGAAGCTTTGAAACCGGTCGGTGAAAAATAAAAACTAGTGGTTAAAAACAAAGTTGTTCTATTTATTTTATTATAAAAAATATATATTTAGTCGGGTTGTGGTCCCGTGGCTAGTGTTGCGGACTCACAAATGAAAGGTCCAAAATTTTTTTAAAGGAATAACCCAATAAGCCTCTATTTCGAGGCTTGTCAGCAGGTAGGATAGAGAGGATATGGAAGGAGGTAATAAAAAATACACCACAACACCCAGACCAATTGAGAAAACAATCTTTCTTGGATTTTTTAAGACTGCGCTACGGCTCCTGTCAAAACGAACAATAAAAACCATGAACGAACAACCTCTACGTACTGCAAACATCACCCCTTTGCGCTTTTAGTTGCACATACGGACAAAAACCATTATTTGATTATCAATCACGAAGTTAGCTACAGTTTACAGCAATACAACGGGCCATAGGTATTATAGATGTAACGCTTTCGTTCTATGCAATGGAGCCAATGGGCATCTCTGTAAGTGGGTAGTAAAGTATTACTCTGAGCGGACAACACATATTTGAGAACAAAATGGGTGATTCAAATAACTTATTTAAATTTAAATTTGTTCTATACACACTGAAGAAGAAAATCCTAGCTGAGATCCGTGGACTCTGAGCAAAAGTCACACGGTTTTTGGGTATGACATAATTCATACTCTGGGAAAACCTCGTACGGACATTTTGTTGAGACCTCTTCTTACTGTTCTACCAGAAGTGTGTAAGTGCTTCTTTTAGGTACAGTTGTCTCATATCCATCACCTTCATGTATTGGAACAACTGCTCTGACGGGTACGTTGGAGGGTGCCGGAATATTATTCTCAATAATAATTTCTATTAAATTATGAGAGGCTTTAAAGTGGATGCCGCACAACCCCCCCAGCCAGCTATTCCATAGGTTGCAGTTGGCTGGTTTAAGTGGCCACTTTACACACTCTGTAACACTCACCTTTCCGCTTATATTTAAACATCCACATTTCTTCAACTCTTCTAACTGTCGACTTTTGTAAAGTAAAAGAACCTTTATTATGTGTGTGAGATTTATCCGGCTGAATAATTTCACCTACTAGGCAACGCCTGAAAACAATTTTTCAATTTTTGTACTTCTTATGTCAGTTAGTTTGATCAACAATGTTTTGAGTATGTCTCCAATGTGGAATTTCTTACCTAGAAAGGAACCCCAGCCTGTCTACAAACATCTGGACATACTCAAAACATTGTTGAATATATATGTATAAACAGTTTATTTTACATATAAGGAAGGGCGCTTTAAGGCAATTTATGTATGGAAACTAATAGTAAATTTGCTTATTCTTATAGTAAAACATTCAAATTAGTTGCCGAAAATACTAGGTGTAAACTTTTTGTAATTTACAAAAAAAATTTGAAAGGTTGACACTTTAATCCACCAATAACCTGTTTTATTGCTCTTGCAATATCATACTGGTATAGGTAAAAAAAACTTGAACTGTATTTATATATACAGGATGTGATTAATCGAATGATGTAGGTGGTTAAAAATGCTAATAAAAAATGGTGTTATTTATTCTTAAAATGTTATTGTACCCGGGAAGGTTAAACCCACAATATGAATACAAAACCCGGAATAGAACTCTAGCGTAAGGTAATTGAATACTGTCAATGGGATTATGTCTACTCTTTTGACAATATATAGTGAGGCACATACTCAAACGATTCAGAAATCGAACCAGTAAATCATTTTAAAACAAATACAATAGTATTGTGAGAATTGTAAACATTCAGCAATTTTTTACTATTTTAAAGTGGCTAATCTGCTGCAAGGCGATTTCGACAGCCTTTTATTTTTAAAAAATCACATAAACTGTTATTTTGCATGGAATTATTGTCAATGTCAGTCGTTTTGCTTATTGAGTTCACTGAATTATAGGTTATTTAGATAAACCTGACAAAAACATGCCCCATAATACTTTAAAAACGCTAGGTATTTATCCAACTTTAGCGTAACATTCGCATCTTGCAATACTAAAATACTTTCTCTGGGCATTAATAAATCCGCTAGGCCAGATAACATTCCTTCAATATTTTTACAGAAATATTCAGGTTATTGCTGGACCACTCATTATTTTTTAAACCATCTGTTTACCTCCGGATAATTTCTACCTCATTTAAAATGTATTTATAAAGAAATATGAATCTGATATAAAAAAATAAAGCTCAATTTGTGTACAAACAGTACTTTCTAAAATGTTCCTATACTTTTCTATTGTAATCCAACGTATTAGACCAAATATATCCAGAGCTTCTGCATTCAATAGACAAAAAACAACTTGGGTTTATTAAGAGTAGAATAACCGCAACTAAATTATTACTGTATCAGGATTACATAATTAAAAATTTCTAAAAAACACAAAGTTGATAGCATATACACGGATTTCACTAAAACTTTCTATACGATCTCTCATAAAATGCTACTTAAGAAAGTTCACTCTCTAGGTATAAACGACCCATTGCATAAATAGTTTCCAAGTTTTTGGCTAACAGAGAATTATTCATCAAAATAAAATCATGTACATCTTTTTCTATCCCCGCTACTAGCGGTCTGCCACAGGGAAGCTGTCTAGGGCCAGCATTATTCCTAGTTTATATAAATGATGTTGTTGTATGTTTATTGATGTCAAATTTTAACTCTTTGCTGATGATAGTAAGATCTTCAAAGAAATAACAAATGAAAGTAACTGCTACACACTTCAATCAAATTTAAATACATTAAATAAATTGTGTATATCTTATAACCTACTTTTGAATGCTGATAAATGTAAATTAGGGTATTTTTGTATAAATAAATGTAGAATTTTATTTCAATATTCAATAAAAAAACATTCAACTGGAAAAAGTCACAGAAATTTGAGATCTTGTTGTCATATTTAACAAAAAACTTGACGTTAGAGGTCAGATCAACCACATTACTTCTAAAAGTATCAAAATTTTTGATTTCATTATTAGAACTACAAAGTACCTATTTTAAATAATTTCAAGTAATGAAACTCTTCTATATATTCTTCGTTAGAATCTCATTAGAGTTCAATTCTACCATATGATCCCCTTTTTCCAAAATTTACATAAAAAATGCTAAAAGAGTTCATCGAAAATGTTTAAAAATCATTGATTATAAATAACATATTCCCATAGAATAAATTAACTACATGTTTTTGTTAAATTATTTGAATTTATGTAATCTGGAAGATTGCAGGATTATAAAAGATTAAACATTTTTATTGAAAATCATTATTTCTAAATCCTTTTGTTGCGAACTCTTTTATTTCAAAAATATTTACATACCAACACGTAGAACTAGACTAAATACTATATAGAAATATGTATTATTAAAATTAACAAAATATCTCGAACTTTTTGGAATAATTGATATTAACCAACACGGTTTTCAAAAAAAGAAGAGTACTGAAACTCTTCTCCAAAGTTTTGCTAATTATGTTAATAATGAACTAAATAATAGAAAACATGTATTAATATTATTTATTGATTTTTCTAAGGCTTTTGATACCATAGATCATTGTAAACTATTAAAATGTTTAAATATAATCGGAATAAGAGGACCATTACTTAACCTCTTCAAAAACTACCTAACTAATAGAACAATGTCCGTAAGTATCGATAGTGCACAAAGCAGTAATAGAAATATCAAAGCAGGTGTCCCCCAGGGTTCCATATTAGGACCCATATTGTATATAATATATGTATCATTCATTAAAAATATTTTTTCACATGTTAAACACTTTGTTTATGCAGACGATACTGCTCTAGTTGTTTCGCATAGGGATATTAATAAATGTACTGAAATGTTGCAGGATGACTTTAATATTTTACAAATTTGGTGTCATGATGCGGGTCTTTTAATAAATGCCAAAAAAAGTCAATTAATGCATGTTAGATCGCCACACGCCAAAACAAATATGTTACCTATTGTAAAAACTCATAATTTTGAATGCCTTCATAACTCTACCTTTGATAGAGCTTGCTTATGCGATAAATTAAAAATTGTGAATGAATATGTTTATTTAGGTTTAACTATTGATAACTTTTTTAAGTGGAATATTCATGTTATGAAAACATGCAAACGGTTAAGATCTGTAGTTAGTCAACTACACAAATTAAAGTTTTTAGTTCCTCTCTCCACACTAAGATTAGTATATTTGTCTCTGGGAGAATCTATAATAAGATACGGGATCACTGCTTGGGGACATTCTTGTTCAACAAACATTAAATATGTACAAAATGTTCAAAATGCACTTGTCAAATTGATTGCACCCAATTATGTATACAATCAGAGGAATAATACCCCATTTATGTATGATAAATTAAATGTTTTACCAGTTAAGGGTATTTTATGGAGCAAAATTGTTATCCAACAGATGTTCAGCTCGATATATAAAAATAAATTAGAACACAGCTATCTAACAAGATTTACATCTGTTGATGGCCTAGTAGTACCAAAATTTAAAAATAAATATGGACAACGTACGTTGGATTATATTGTTCCAAAAGTATTTAATTTGTTGCCACTTGACATGAAAACATGTCATAGTAAAAATAAAATTAAGTTTCTATTACGTAAGTGGTTAGTAGATAAAACGTTCCTATATTGATTTATTATTTATGTAATATTTATGTAATACATTTTTTAAATTTTTTAATATTTTTTACTTATTATTATTTTTTTACATATATACATTTTTTGAAAAAAAAAAAAAATTTTATCCCTCATTAATTACATTTTTGTTATTTTCTTGGGTTAACCTTTCTTTTCTTTTATTACTTTCTTACTTTCTTATTTCATTTACAAATGTAAAATGTTAGATCTTAATTTTAATATGTACTTTTAATTTTCTTACTAATTTTTTTTTTTTCTGTAGATATGAATTGAAATTCTAGATTTACTTTACCTTGTTTAATTTATTTTTTTATCTTGTTTTGATTACATTTATGAGCACACACTATTTATATATGTGTCTATTATTTTTTTTTTTTCTTATATTTAAAATATATTTAAGTGAATTACTATTCTTTAATTTTAATTGTATTATTTTACTCTATTTTCTTACTTAAAAAAAAAAAAAAAAAAATCTTTAAACTATTTTTATGTTTATTATTTTATACGTATACAGTATTATGTCTGTACTCTTCTTATTTGATTATTAATTAAAACTAATGTCTGAGCACCCGATGACAAACTATTATTGAATAGTTTATCGGGACAAAATATATCTTAATACTTTGTTTTCTTTATAATGTATTATAATGTAATAATATGTATATTTTATTGAATAAAGACTCTAAATTTATATATTATTGTCACTCTTCTCATACCACCTATTATTGTCACACACCTATGCTGCGTATACACAGACTGAATGAATGTACCTAACTCTCAAGTTGACTTTTTTCAACTCGAGTCAAAAAATTCAAATTATTTCTGAATAAATAATACTATATACGGACGATTTATTTGCAAAAGTCACTTATGCTAACGAATTAAATTTAACTTATTATATATACCGATTTTTTATATCTTTTAAATGCTGTATGTATACGTACTTTTTTCTCTTGTTATTTTTAATTTTCTTGTTGCGTATCCTTGTTTTTATATAACTTTTAATTTTTAGAAAACTTTCTTACTTTATTTTGTACAGCAAAAAGGGACTTGTGCCGTATTAAAACAAATAAAAAAACATCGTAACGATTCTATGAAGTTATTGAACTATTTCAATATGAGTACAGCTGATATTTTTGATTTGTTTAAATACCTAAAAGTTGCTGCGCCGACAATGTCTGATTCTTTGAAGCAAAGCATTTTATTTTAATTAAAAAATAATAAATTTCTAATATTTTTTTGATAGAGTATAAAAAAAGAAATAGTTAAATAAAATACGGTTTTCAAGGTTGCATAAATTTGACTACCATAGTCGATTATAAGTATTCCATTATTTTTATAAATCGGTTATGCACATCTCTAATTTAAGCTTTGTGCCGCTGAATTGTATGGGGGAGCTTTGGAATTTCTAAATAAAAAGGAATATTCCAAGAATTAATAGAAGCCGGAATATTTATTTGTCAATACGTATACGAAAATACAGGAATTGTTTTTATACATATTCATGATATTTATTATTAAAACGAGAAGAATAAGAGAGTCTCAAAACTCATTGTACAAGTTTAAATCAAAATAAAACATTTAGGAACCTGAAGAAATAAAAGAAATGAAAAAAGGATGTTGTCAATATTTTTTTATATAAATATGTAATGTTTTTAAAAACCTGTATTACCTCATAAGATATTATAAACTAACAGTCATATCACTCCACTACTTCGGGAACTACACTGGCTACGTTTTCCTCAAAGGGTCGAATACAAACTCTGTTGGCTTATGTATAAGTCACTGCACAACTCTGCTCCGGAACATCTAAGGGAACTATGCATTCCAGATGAACTAACTGACAGGCGTCTCACGCTTAGATCAGCTACGTCTACGGCGAGAGGAAAAGTTATTATACCTCTACGCAAACAGCGCACTAAATTTAGTGAACGCGCATTTGCGGTCGCAGGCCCTATGGCATGGAATGCCCTCCCAGCAGAGGTGCGAGGCTGTGAAAGTGAAGTGATGTTTCGGAAAAACTTAAAACCCACTTGTTCTCTAAATCATTTGAATAAATCCGTAGCATGTGACAGCAAAATAATGTGTTTATTAAATTACAAATTTAAAAGCTTAATTAAATTAATTTAACAATAGAATCACTATGTAAAGCGCCCTTGAGGTATTTTATTACGAAAATGGCGTTATACAAGTTATCTATAATAATAATAATAATAATAACTTACTTAATAAAGCCTAAATAAATAAAATAACGTTTTTATGTCTCATATTCTTTATTAAAAAGTTGTGTATTTATTTATTTATACACGGCATTTTTGACATTTACATGTCATGTTATTGAAAGAGTGCTTAAAAACAATAATATAAAATTTAACCAACAATGTTATACAAATGCAACAAGGGATAAAAAAAGATAAGATTACCAATAAGGAGAAAAACATAATCTCAAAACTCATTGTACAAGGGATTCAAGCTGAACAACGAGCTACCTCAAGAGATAAAAGAAATAAAAGAATTTGAATGATTTGAAATTAATTTGAAAAAATATGTTCTTGAGAAATTTGGAAAAAAATAGTAACGTTGATAAAAGTTTGTATTAGTTATTTAGATGTTATGAACTTACTAAATAAAGTATATCAATATATAATATGCATATTATGTAAACAAAAACCTACATTTTTTTTACTAAATAATCGCCAATAAAATAACTTACTACATTGAACAAATCTATTCTTACCTGATCTATTGAAGGTGATTTTCTCTCTTTGCCAAGAATATATTTACTAACTTTGTTTTTAAAGTTAGACAGAAATAAATTAAATACATCAAAATATTATGCATATTTCTTGCCAGTGTTTTGAAATCTATTAATAGGTGAATTATATTGAGTTACCGTTCCATAATTTCAACGATAAAATATAGTATAAATAGATAAATAAAATATTTATCCAACAATAATTGTAATATGTCCAAATTTTTTTTTACTCATAAATTTCAAAAAAAGTACATGTTTTTGTAAAATTCTAAACATATTTACTTTTACACATCTTGTAAATGTTATCACTGTAACTCTCCAAAAAAAGAGACTAACTTTAGTGCTTGGAGAGTGACTTACACTGTTTTAGTTGTTTATTTATAAGAGTTTATATAACTTTAAATAAGAGTACATGAAAAAGAAAAATAAAAACATTGGATATTTAAAGAAAAAACATAAAACAATAATACATTCATACTAATTAAAATTTAATGTTGTTTTTACACGAGTTCAAAAAATTTCTTTAGATTAACTTTAAATTTATTTATTGATATATTATTTTTAATAGTTTTTAGTTCATTAGGAAGATTATTATAATGTTTACAAAAAGGCTGGATTTCCTCCCTAGGGAATTATTTAAATTTTAATTTGTTGCAACAGAGAGGGAAAACGTTTTTAAGAAAGGAATATGGAAGTCTAGGCATTAACAGGGCTTATGATCTGTCATTGACTGGTTTAACTGGCCACTTTACGTTTTCCCTCACTGTTGCAATAAATTTAGATCGAACAAAGCAATGCGAATTCTTAGGTTTGTCTAGACGATCGATACATGCTCCATTAATTTTTCCAACGCAGTGATATATGCACCATCAATAATGATAATGATAACATCCAGTATTCTGCCTGTATTTCGATATCAAAATTCCTTTAATTCTTACATCTGTAGAAAGTAATAAATAGCCTGCAGATATTTGGAAAAAAGCTTCTTGATTATACCAACACAGACCTACAAAGAAGTTCGAAAAAATGAGAAGGTTTTCCCATCAATTAAAATAATCCGTTTAAATCTTAACAACACTAATAAAGGTTTCTTAGTGAACTTGGAAAAATTGTTGAAAACTGATCTTCAATCGAAATGAGGATGATGTATTTTACTCAGTATGTAGATTAATACATTTATCCAACAGTCATTAATAAACATAAAAAAACGCTGCTAGTTTTGTCCGCGTCCGGGTGGATGAAGAATGTAGTTTTGTGTGTGGTGTAGAACACTAAATGTAATCACTCACAGACTCTGGACGAGTGTTTGCGATTCGCTAGCTGCTCTTCAATATAAATCCTGAAAAAACAAATCGATTGGAGGTCAATCTACCGCGAACTGTAGTGGTTGATGCGTTCGCCTACCATGGTCGACGTGAAATATTTCACTGTACCTGGACGGCCACCTGAAGGGTGAGAGTAACAACGGATGATCGATTTATGGTGCTTCTGGTTTAACCATCGGGTCCTGACATGGGTTTGATGATGAAACAATTATGCCTAGACTTATTCTCGCGATTATGCTCTATCATTGTGGAGATGTGTTAAAAGCGAAATCTTTTAATTCCACCCCTTTCTAACACAGACAGTCATCATGGCAGGGGATTATTTTCACATAGCCTTTGAGCCTCACACTAAAACCATCGATACAAGTTTTAACACAACTATGTACATACAGTACCCAACAGATTAATTGAAACAAACCACATTTTTGTATTTTCCACTTTAGCTACAATTTTCAAAAACATTTTCGAAAAACAATTGAAATTTTTATTTTAAATGTATGTATATCGGCATATATACTACAGATAAATATATTTTAAAAAGTCGTGAAATAGCTGATATAATTTATCTTTTAAAAATTGCCTCTGCTTCAATTGACTGTCCTGAACTACTATGCAAACTCTTAATTAATGTTCCTTCCGAAGTACTAAGGAATAACCTTCTTCTTCACATTCCTCTTGTTTCATCTAATTATAGGCAAAATTCATATTTATGGCGAACTTTCAATAATTTTAATATACTAACAAAATCATAAAACATAGATTTATTTGCAAATAATCATAATGACGTGCGGCGTTTGCTTTCGAAATAATTTTTAGCGTTTTTTCTTTTCTTTTTGATTTACATTAGATTTCTGTTCATTTTATGTTCGAGAATATTTTTTAACTTACTGTGATGTTACTTGTAAAAACCTGTAATTGGCTTATTTGTTATTTGTTATTTGTTTTGTTTTATATTCAAGATAAATAAAGCTGTTGGTTATCTCAAAAAAGAATTAAAAAAAAAAAAACATAAAATAAAAAAAGATTATGTACACACGTTTTTGATATTGTTTAAGGTGTTTTACTTCTGTGTTATTTCGACGGTGCTTTCAAAAATGAATACTTCTATAACTAAGCGAATAACCATAATTTGACCGTACTGTATTGGCCTTAAAATTTATCACACATAGACCCAATAGAAAGTCTATGGGCAATCTGAAAGTATAATATCTCGAATGTCAATTGCACCACGTTGCAAAAGCTCATAACGTCCATAATTCAAGGCCGCGATTACAAAGCTACCTTCATTAGGTAAAATCAATATTTATGTACGAAAACGTGTATATTTGTATAAAAATTTAAACTGTCTTCGTTGGCAACCTGTTATTAAACATGTTTAGATTATTAAACATGTCTCCATGAAAAATAGAATAAGCGTACATAACTGTACGCTTATTCTATTTTTCATGGAGAAAACTTAATTTGATTTTATGGATAAAATTAAAAATGACTTTTCATTGTAATACTGGCCTATGTATGGTTTTAGGATAAGAAAATAATGTCTAAATAACAAAACCTCACCAATTTGATTTTGACCAAAGAAGTTTACACTGCGTATTTATTTGTCACACTAAGTGCTAAATTTAAACGACAAGACAAAATATGTTTAAAAACTACTTTTTATCTCGTTTCCATTCTTCTCGTCGATACTGTAGTTTTAGTACGGAGACCTCCCCATACAAAGGAAAAGCTCGCTTGGCACTTAGCGTTCACTGAAGATATCCAAGCAGAAAAGCTGGTGTATTATCTTTGTTTTGAATCCAATAATAAAAGAAGATTAATGAAATAAACAAGAGTTCTCATGCAAGAGGAGAGGAATGAACTTTGAGAGAGATACACAAAGGAATGATAATTATATTTTTCAGACAAATCTGAAATTCGTCCAAATAATTGTCTAATTTGTAATTTTGTAATCATAGAATTAAGAATAGTCCAGAAACCGCATACACACATCAAACAGAAGGCGACTAGTACTCATAAATGAGTAGGTTTACGTTTTGATCCATTAGTTTCTTTGTAGACGTCGCTCAGTACGCAACTCCTGATTTGAATTCAACTATGCCGTATTGTGTCCTTTTAAAGTGTAGAAATACTAACAAGATGCTATTACATTTCATGTGTAATTAGCAAACGATTGTTTAAGTAACAAATACATTTCTTAAAAATTGAACTATTTTCCATCTGTCAGATTGTCGAAGAAACAAAATGAAAATTTCGTTAGTGTTGCCAGGGTAGTAAATTTTTTTACCCTACTTTGCTCATCTAATGAAATAACTAATAAAAATTAGACCTTGGATTAAACAACGCCGTGGGGGACATTTAAACGACATTATCTTTAAAACATCAAAAATTATTTAACATGATATAAAAATATTCGTTTTATGTAAAATAAAATTATTTTTATATTTTAAGTTAAAAGTTCATTAATTCAATTACTCTTATTCAATAGCCCTTAACTTATTTACTCTATTGTGCCAATCAATGTTTCCGCGTGCACAATAAAATTTTAGAGAAATTAATAGATTGTTTTTTTACCTTACATTTGTGTTATAATTTTTTTTTCCCATCAAGCAACATTACGCGGCGACATAACGAATGCGTGCGGCGAAAGCAGAGTGTAGTAAGGGGATGATTGGACACAGTCCGATGTATTCAAATACGATTCTCGCTCCTTCTGGAATATTCTTAATTCTATGTTTGTATTGTAAAAAATGTACCTTCCCTGGCTACATTCAAGAAACAATCTGAGACATATATTTACATACAGTATATACCCTAAAAACTCTAACCTCCCTTCATTTTTATTAAACCATATTTTTTGTTTCTTTTCAATACTGGTTTCTTTTCCTGTCTCCTTCCAAACCTTTTTTATTATTACCTGATCCCACATATTTTATCTTTAAAGCTTTACTTCCCCATTAAAGAACATCGGTTACTTTAAAATAATTGTGTTTTTCCATACATATATTTCTTAGTGCAAATTATTATTCACCAATTTTTCCTTCATCCAGTCTGGTTTTTCGGTTGGCTAGAAGAAATTAATTTTGGCAATTAGTCCGCCAAAATAATTTAAATAAAGTGATAAAAAATGTGAAAAATTATCTTAAATTATGTATGTCCTTATAGTGGTCTCAGCGTTTCAAGCCACCGCTCGAACAGGAGTGAAGGAGTGAAGGATCCACCCTGCAGTGGCTTGGAAAAGCGTGTTGTTGGAGCTTTTCAGGCGTTTCCATAGGATCCAGGCTCTTTGGCAAAGTTGGGCAGCGAAGGTGTTTACCCGTCCAGCTGTAAACATTCCGAGGCACTGCAGTACCTAGGCGGTCCAAACAATTTGGACTGCCTGGGTGCTATTGTTAGACGCGCTGTGTGAAAGATGAAATTCTCAAGAAAAGTAGCCATCAAGTCGAAAACGCTTGTACACAGTTTTGGTTTTATTTCACCTACTGAACTGTAATAGTCATCCCTCTGGACACAGAAAATAGTCTTTTGAAGTAAAATATTGATTTAACAAAGTTATTTTCTTCTTTTCTTCTTTTTTTTCCACATCCGCTCCTAAGTTGAGCATGTGGACATCACCAGTTGCCTCCAGGAGACCCTATTGCCAGTCAGCACTCTCGCTTCTTCCCATGTCAAACCAGCGTCCCTTTATTTTGCCGAATAAAGTCTAAGGATCGTCATTGACGGCCTTCTAGGACGGCGTGATCCCTCAGGTTTAAAGAAGAGGCAACTAGGGTTTAGGTTCTCCTGAGGCATGCACAGCACGTGTCCAAACCAGGTCCACCACCGCATCCTCAAGACGCTCGTTATAGGAGGCTGCTGCGTTCGTTCTCGGACTTCAATGTTAGTTATAAAATTGAACCACCTTATACCTAATATTCTTCTCAAGCACTTACTCTCAAAACTCAGAAATTTGGTGTTTTGAGCTTTTGTAAGGTGCCAAGATTCACACCCATATAGGAGAACTGGCATTTTACAAGAGTTGAATAATCGGCATTTCGTTTTGACCGAGTATAGACTAGAATTCCTGACAACACGCACATGTTAAAAGTTGCTCCAGCAATTCCTAGGCGGGTTGCGAGCTCTTTATGCATGCTTCCATCCTCAGTTATGTGTACTCCCAAGTATTTAAAGCTGACAACTTTCTCAATCCTCTGTCCATTATTATAGAGAGGCTGGTCAGGGTCAGGACAGGATTTGTTGCACATAATATGAGTTTTTTTTGTATTTATATTAAAACCCAGACGAGTTGAGTTTTCCTGCATTTTTCTGCTGTAATTTTACACAGCAGCAATTCATAGTCCCTGGAGTGGCACTTGAAGCGTAAATCTTATCATCTTACCTTTATGTAATAGATGATCAAAATGCGCTGCGATTGATGTACCAATACAGTGCACCATCAATTGCGGATAAGGGAATTACGATGAATTTTTTTCTGTGATTACTTACAAATGCATTATTTGTTTGAAATCTTTTTTTTTATTTAAAGAGAAAACCTTGTGTGGTGTGTTTGAAAATTGAAATATTTACCCAAAAATTTCAATTTTCAAACCATTTCTTAAAAGCCGTAAATAACTTGTGCTGGAAAAATGAAAATTGAGTTAAGGAAGAGTGAAATTTGAACCCCGAACTTTTGGTCCGTGAGTCCGCAATACTATTACGGGACTGCGATCCGACTTTATATAGCTGGTAAATCTCGATTACTTAACCATCGGCAGCTTTTTATAATATTACGAGCAAGCTTCATATGAAAGTGATAAACTATTTGATTGCCTTTTTACAGAAATGAATCCGAAAGCAATAGCTAATTTAACGATCACATAAAAAATTTCATTCATCATGTCATAAAATGAATTCTATTTATGTACATTTAGGAAGCTTTTAAAGAAGAATTTATAGGTACTCAATTTAATCTTAGAAATCTCCCATATTCATTTATTTATTTTGTATTATTTTTTGGATTTAAAAAACAAAATGCCCCCTCACTTGAGTGCCCCATGCCGAGGAAAACCTTTTATATAATTTTGAAACATGCCCTTAATACATATTAAACAAAATTTTCTTCTTTCTTCTTTTCCACATCCGTTCCTAAGTGTAGCATGTAGACATCACCAGTTGCATGTAGACGCCTTCAAAAGACCCTACCAGCTAGCATTTTTGCCTCTTCCCACGTCAATCCAGCGTCCCTTAATTCCGCCGTATAAAGTCTAAAAATCGTCATCGACGGCCCCCCAGGACGGCGTCAGCCCGCAGGTTGAAAAAGAGGCAACATGGGTTTAGGTTCTCCTGAAGTATGCGCAACACGTGCCCAAGCCAGGTCCACCGTTGCATCCTCAAGACGCTCGTTATAGGAGGCTGCTGCGTCCGTTTTCGGACTTCAATGTTAGTTATAAAATTAAATCAAATTAAAACAAAATTTAACTTTTACATTTATCCTGTACAAGAGTTGCCTTTTATTTTTCGAGATTTGGCAACACTGGTGCTGATACTAGCTGACCAGATGAACTAGCTGACAGGCGTCTCACGCTTAGATCAGCTACGTCTACGGCGAGAGGAAAAGTTATTACACCTCTACGCAAACAGCGCACTAAATTTGGAGAGCGCGCATTTGCGGTCGCAGGCCCTATGGCATGGAATGCTCTCCCAGCAGAGGTGCGAGGCTGTGAAAGTGAAGTGATGTTTCGGAAAAAACTTAAAACCCACTTGTTCTCTAAATCATTTGAATAAATCCGTAGCACGTGACAACAAAATAAATTATTTTAATTAAATTACAAATTTAAAAGCTTCAATTAAATTAACTTAACAATAGAATCACCATGTAAAGCGCCCTTGAGGTATTTTATTACGAAAATGGCGCTATATAAGTTATCCACAATAAATAAATAAATAAATAAATAAGATATCTGGAAACTGACTCCTTTATCGTAGAATTTTACATTTTTAAAGCTCTATTTTTTTTTTAAGTTTTTGTATGCGGTCGCTATTTTTAATTAAAAGTTATTTCAAAATTTAATATCAGTGCAAAAATGGAATTTAAACGTTAACATTTACGTGCAATTATTTTATACAACTTTCGATGGGGGTTAACTCAACAACAGTGCATTTATGAAATTCATAAAAATTTTGACGACGAAAAGTTCCCTTCCCGGTAATGTGTAGCTAGTAAGCATTGCGTCTAACTACATGTTTAGTCACGTAGTCTAGTACTAGCTTCTTAGTAGCTCTCAGGAAGTTGGCGCGGGTGCACGTTTCGCTCGAGTCGTTGGCGATACCCCATGTTTTTTTTTATGTTTTCAACAGTTAGATTTTAAATATTATCATCTTTGAATTAAATTATAGTTAATCAAAGCCATTCCCTTTAAATATTCCATTTTCCTTTTTTGAATCTCTTATATTTTTAATGTGTAGTAACTACACAGTACCGTAATGCGCGGGTGTTTTAGGACAGTAAGGGAAAGGTTAAGGACCAGTATTAATCAATGGTATACGGAATTCGATTGTGGCCGCAGTTCACTTAACGACGAATTTCGTTAAGCTTGTCCAAAATCTATTGTTGTTCCGAAAAACATTGATGCTGTGTCTCGACTGATATTGGAAGATCATCTTTTGACCTACCGTAAGATTAAGACATTCTTAGGCATTAGTAAGACTAGCATACATTGATATTATATGATCGTTTAGGCGTCAAAAAGATTTGTTCATGTTGGATCCCACATAATTTGAAAATCTCTCAAAAAAAGGCTCGTGTCAAATGGTCGAAAGAAATATGAAAAAAATATACACTTTGAACCTCAGAGTAATAATGCGTGAACCTATAGAGAAGCCCTATCACTATGTTTCATAGAACGCAAGCGATGTTGGTTTGTTGGTTAGCAACCAATTGATGGTCATTTGTTTTTTTTTTATTTTTAAAACATAAACATAACGGTTCGATCGAATGCTTTTGTCGCTGTTCTTGGCTTTGTTTGTAAATAACTTAGATATTTACGTTATAATAAATAAAAATCGACTATGGTGGATTGCAGTACGTTTGGTTGCAGCAGTAGGAGCGTCAAAGGTGTTAAATGAGTCTTCGAGATTTCAAATATTTTCCCATGATTTACATTGATTTTTGGCATTTATTGTCCCGACACTTGTATTATGTTGCTTAAAAATTTTCGTTATATCAACACAGTAGTTGCGTTTTGGTGTAGTGAGTGTCCCGATGAAGAGACGGGTACGTCTCGAAACTGGTAGACATAAAAATGAGTAAATACTAATATTTACGAACAATTATGAAAACGTTAATGCTTTGAACATAAAAAAACAAAAAAGTAAAACTAACACTTTATATTTTGAGTTAGACGAAGAAAGAAAGTCACTGTACAGTAAATTTCTTTTCTTCCCAGAAGCTTTGCAGATATTAGAGTACTCAAAATATTACGTAAAGAGATTTTATCCTTTTAATATTTAATATTCATGAATTTTCCACGAAAGAATGTATCTTTTCTTATCAAATACATCTTTTCTGTAAGTGAAAACATTTCATAGGCAACAATTTTATTATATTAAAGATTACATGAAAAGGTTTTCTTGATTTAAATTTATTTCAACAGAGAGGGAAAAAGTTTTCGTGAAGGGAATATGGAAGTCTAGGCATTTACAGGGCTTATGACCTGTCGTTACACAGTGTGTAAAGTGGCCACTCAAACCAGCCAATGACAGGTCATAAGCCCTGTAAATGCCTAGACTTCCATATTCCCTTCTCGAAAACTTTTTCCCTCTCTGTTAAAATAAATTTAAATACGAACAACTCCCTAGGGAGGAAATCCAGCCAGTCTGCAAGCATTTCTTGATGCTACGGGAATTTAAAAAAGTGCCTTTACATTTGAATAAGACCATAGATTATCTACTTCATTAAAGAAATTCACATATATTTTTGGATAAGTTAACCGTTTAATTTTATGCTCCTTTTTTCAAATCATGTCTCAATTGGCTGAAAAACGTTTCATTTTGTATAAATAACATTTGATAAGTTATTTAAATATTAACATATTACAACAGAGATGAAGAACATTTAGGAGAAGGTAATATAGAAGTCCAAGCATCTACAGGGCTTATGACCTGTCAATGGCTGGTTTAAGTGGCCACTTTACACACTGTGTAACCTTCACCATTCTGCCTATATTTGAACATCTATATTCCTTCAATTCTTTCATCTGTTGATGTTTGTGAAGTTAAAGAGCTGAAACCTTTATTTATGCGGGTGAGATTCATCAAATTTAATTTATTTACCTACATACTAGGCAACGCCTGAAAATATTATTTTTTTTAATTTCTATACTTCTTCATGGACCAGGTAATTTATCAACAATATTTTGAGTTTGTCCAAATTTTTGTAGACAAGGACTGGATTAAACTCCCTGGGGACCTGCTTATATTAACATATTACAACAGAGATGAAAAACATTTAAGAGAAGGTAATATAGAAGTCCAGGCATCTACAGGGCTTATGACCTGTCAATGGCTGGTTTAAGTGGCCACTTTACACACTGTGTAACATTCACCGTTCTGCCTATATTTGAACATCTATATTCCTTCAATTCTTTCATCTGTTGATGTTTGTGAAGTTAAAGAGCTGAATCCTTTATTTATGCGGGTGAGATTCATCAAATTGAATTATTTCACCTACATATAAACAGCTCCATAGGGTGTTGAATCCAGTCCTTGTCTACAAAAATTTGGACAAACTCAAAATATTGTTTATTTAAATATGTTTTGAAATATGAAAAATGGTTAACAAACTACAACGGGGATGGAGAATACCTTAAAAAGGGAATATGGAAGTCTAGGCATTTACTGGACTTATAACCTGTCATTGGCTGGTTTAAGTGGCTACTTTACGCACTGTGCAACATTCACCATTTTGACCATGTTTGAACATCTATATTTTTTCAATTCTTCCATTTGTTGATTTCAGTGAAGTTAAAGAGCTGAAACCTTAATTGTTGTGAAGAGATTCATCTGACTGAATTATTTCACATACTAAGCAACGCCTGAAAACAATTTTTCAATTTATATTTAAGGTATTATCTATCCCTTATTTAAGGTATTCTCCATCCCTGTTGTAATTTGTTAATCTAAATGACTCCCGACGGGATGAAATCCAGTCTTTTGTCTACAAACATTTGGACAAACTCAAATATTGTAATGAAAAATGGTGTTCGATTTCGAGGATATAATTAAATCTTCCTTATCGTGTCCGTAAATACATAAATAAAAATAATATTTACCGAACGGGAAAAGCAGACTGGAAGAGTTTAATTTAATCCACTATCCACTACTTTAACTATCTATTAAAACAATTAGTAACGAGAAAATGTTTAAAAAGGCAAAAAAATGGATAGTGGAGCTAGGTAGAAGTAAAATGGAGTGTCTCATTCGCCCATACCAATATTGAATCAACTGCTCCACAAGTGTATAGCTTATATTAGGTTTTTGTTATTTTTATTGTGTGTTTTGCAATATAAATAATATAGATGTACATAAATACCTTGTTTTTGAAACTATCTAAATATGTATTAATTATCTTCGTTTTTTAAGTTAGTCTTCTTTGTTTATTCTTAAATGTAATTTTAAAAAAGTATATTGTTAAGTGTCCTCTGCACTGGAAACCCCAGTGAGGTCACATTATTTTTATTATTAATTATAGTTTGTTAGCTAAAAATATGAATAAATAAATAAATAAAAGTAAATAAATAAATCCGGTGGCCTAGGCGTCTTTACGCAGAAAGTAAATGATCTGAAAGATAATGTAATGTTTTATTTATTGCCACAAACATCACGAGTCTACCAAAAATATTGATCGCGATTGCAGTATTTTTGGTTGGAAACTACTTCGAATGGAACCCGTCTCCTATGCAAACACAAAACTAAACTTTAAATGAATTGTCTTCCTCAATTGGGGCAACGAAATTACTATGCAAATTAGGTACTGCAGTTTGTTACAGGAAATAGAAATAGTAACAAAGAATTTTAAAGCAAATCCACCGCAGTAAAAGAAATACTTTATTTAATTTTAACTAGATGTAAAGGCAGCTAGCTGTTTTCCCATTTTTTCCATTAGTGAAAATATAATCCAACTGACTTTTTCTGTCGTTTTAATGCTTTTTATAACCATAACTCAGATATTTGACATGTTCAAATTAGAAACATATATTTGATAACCTTGTGTCATTTTTGGCTGTTTGAAAAAATATAATTATGTTTTATCATACATATACAGATTTTTTTTTTAATACCAATGAACCCTTTTTGTTTCACCACTCTTTTATTTATTTTTTTATACTTTTTCAATGTCTGTATTATTTTAATACAGAACAATGTTCCCTAACTAATAATGTCCCGTGCCGAGGGAAACATTTTACAATAAGTAAAATATTGCCTAAAATGAGTTATTTAACAAAATTAACATAGTAATAAAAAAAACGTAATTAATCTGATTTACCTAATTATCAGTAACATAATAAGCAGTATAAACTAAAATAATCACAAAAAACAAAACCAATTTAAATAGACGTGTAGACCAAATTTCGTAAACAGTACACAAATTTTTACCATTTTGGCTTGATTCACTCATGGATCCGTGCGCAACCCACATCCACTATCCATTTCTTAATAGCAATTTTATATTGTGAGTACTTACTTATTGTCTTTATGGATAATGAAAGTAGATTGTACACTTTAACCGAATAGTAGGCCAATCGTCTTTGACCGAGAGTTGTATTAATTTTGAATTGTTTTTGTATAACCCGATTACCATATTATATGTTATCCTACACTATTTATGACTTCATTAGCATTTAATTGCGATTTGTTTTAGCTATAAAAATAAAATAATGTAAAAAAAAAAAAGTTTTTTCGTAATACATTTTTATTTTATTTCCAATATCTTATACAACCATAAACATAATTTAGGTTAGAATATGGAAAGTGAATAAACTGCCAGAATATTATAAAAAAATCAATTAATATTTTTTCAATGTGTGGGGTGGCAATTTGTAATTTGGTCAGATTATTTTACAGAAATGTAGATCTGTGTTAATTTTGCGCGAAAGAAAAATGCGGAGATGGTAGGTGCGGATAAAAACAGTTTGCGGCCAAACAAACTACTGCAAACAAATATTCTACCTTTGGGAAGACAGGAAAGGGGGTCAGAGACCGTAATCAAGATGTGAAATTCTCCAAGTCTTTTTTTCCGGGTAGTGCTTCGGATTGTCGGCGAACACAGAACACGGCACTTTTACAAACGTATCTTGCGTTTGAGCAGTTAAATTAATGCGGGGAAGAATGTCTTTCGATGAATGCGGTCAGAAGATGTAAAAGTGTGCGGTTTGTTGTAGGAATGCGGCAGACAATTAAAAAGCCGCACGGATGCGGGGAGATGAATCACGAAGAAGAAAACGAGAATAGTATTGTTCGTTGGCATAGATATGAATAATTGTTCCCATAGCAACCGTAGCTACCCATGGCCATAGCAACGAGGAGAATAAATAAACATTTGGGGATTGAAAGTTGGGAAATCATAAGTCTAGGATAGGCGGGCCTTCATCAACCGACATTTCCATTCTGCCACAAACCACTCAATTCGATGAATCTCTCGCGAAACCAATACGAGATAAACGAAAAGGTTTGAGAAAAAAGGTTTTAATGACACAACCAAAAATCTTTCATGCCTTTGAACTTGCTATAATTTACTAGAAAATGCGTGATGGGTCGGGACAATCGGAATACATTACAACATATAAGTTTAATGCCAAACAATATATACAATAAACCTACGTACGTCTAATTCGTCATGATCGTAGAACAATATTGCATGTGATTTTCGTCAATATTACATGAAAGCGGTTTAACAATTTTTTTTGACACTGTCACAATTTAATAAGCACAAAAATATATATTTTGATACTTGAGAAAGTAAATGCGCATTTTTCGCAAATCCGTCGTTTTTCTACAATCACGACAAAATAGATAATTAAAAAAAAACATTTATACATATACATACGAGTATATTCGTTCACATTCATGTACAAAAACACATCATTAAGGTTTTTCGTGTTCCACTTTATTTTAAAAATGAATCAATTTCAATTTAGTTATAATAAAAATAAAATAATTTATTAAAAACTAATTTGACCTGGCCTTCGTAATTATCACGTTTTTTGAAAGAAAGATTCATATCAGGTACATTTTCATAGGTGTCAATTAAACACCTCAAAAGATTTATGCACGTTTTTTTTTTCTTTCAGTGCTGCAAAACAGCATAATATATTGATTATATTTAAAGTTACAAGTAATGATATTAGTAACCCATAAGTCTAGAGATTTTTCGGTGGAACACATTTTTTTTAAAGACGTTTGAGAAAAGAAAAAACATTTTAAAATTTCCCGTGTGAATAATGGTCTTTGGGAATTTTTTTTACAATCTTGGAATAACGCAACTTAGCGTTGTATAAAATTCAAATGGTTGGTAAAGATAAATTAAAATTAATGAATATCAACAAAAGCAGCTTGTTGCCTCATAACCTTTAAGTTCGCTTTCAGATATGCAGAGCATTGTACACCTACATAATATATATCTAAAACAATGTCGTTTGTCGTTTCAGTTAGAACAAAGGTGTGTTTGCTCACGACAAGGTGCGCAGGAAATAACTACATGGAGTTAAACGAATATTGACATACACATCACCAGGACTGTCTAGTGACTTGGAACTGGGTACACCAGCCCCTTTGGGCCCATTACACTGCACCCTAACGCCGTTAATAACATACAATACATGGTTTCAACAGTAAGTAACTTATATCAACAAGGGAACTCATACCACGTGTTTTAACACTGCCAGCGACGCAGGCATGTTTCAAAGTGAAATTAAACAGTAAAATTATTTTACCAGTAGTATAATAGAGTACAGAAAGTTTGCAGCAAGAAATGGCATGCTTTGTATTGAATTTCATATTAGGATATGCTTTAGCGCAGCTTAAAAAAATTACACTGTTACAGCAAATAATAAGTATTGACCGACAAAATGTTCTGTTCGATGCGTGCGGATGCTTTAGTTTAGGACCTCATTAAAAGTATTTATTTTTTACAATTTACGTTAATAAACAGTGGGATTTATAAACAACAATATTAGGGGAAAAAATATTTGAAAAATAATGTTTTTCATAAATAGTAAAAAATGTAAACAAAAATACATTTATTAATTTATGCAAACAATATTTTGAGATTGTCCAAATTTTTGTAGACAAGGACTGGATTCAACTCCCTGGGGAGCTGTCATTGGCAGGTTTAATTTTTAAATTAATAAATTTTCAGGCGTTGCCTAGAATGTAGATGAAATAATTCAATTACACGAATCTCATTCGCATAAATAAAGGATTCAGCTCTTTAACTTCACAAACATTAACAGATGAAAGATTTGAAGAGATATAGATGTTCGAATATGGACAGAATGGTGAATGTTACACAGTGTGTAAAGTGACCACTTAAACCAGCCAATGACAGGCCATAAGCCCTGTAGATGCCTAGACTTCTATAATACCTTCTCTTAAATGTTCTTCATCTGTTGTAATATGTTAATTTATGTAAGTGAAAAATAATTCTTAGCGAACAAACAAAGACGTACATATTTTGTCTGCGTAATAATAATTATAAATACAGGTATCTGATGTTTCGGCCAATTGTTGGCCGAATCTCGTCGCATTGGCCAAAACCGAAATAGAAACTTCAATCAGTCACTAAGAATACGACTGTCAAAAAAACGTAAACATCTAATTCAGCTTTTATAATATTATTTTATAAAAAAAATGTCATTTGGATTAACCAAATCAATTTTTAAAATTAGTGACTAAGTGTTATTGTAGCCATTTTAATTGTTTCTCCCGATTGGGGTATTTCGCGAGCAAAGCAATTTTAATAATTTTTTGCTCTGCAGAAAAGTTCTACCTCAGTTGGAAGTCCTCTAGTACTCAACTGCAATGGCTAGTTGCGGTGCGAAAAAATGAGTACTCAACCATGGGAGATATGCAACTCGCTATAACAAGATTTACTGAATCCCTCTAAAAGCGTCTGGCCATTTTAATGCAAGCGGAATATTCACCTGCATATATTTCGATGCCCATTCCAATGCTGATAACGTCCTTTTGGTATGTTATGCTGGGTGTTTTTAACACTTATTGCAGACGTTTTGTTAAACGTTTTTTTTTTTTATTGGTATTTAATAATATTTTATTGTATTTGTTTATAGTTTTGTATAATCATTGTCATTGTCAAATGGCTATTTCTCCCGATCAATTAATAGTAAATGGTTTTATTTTATCAACATTTTTTGTAGAAATGCTAATGGTTTTTTTTAAATTTTATTATACGTATTTATGTAAAAAAAAAATAACTAAATATTTTCATTATGTATTTTTTGTGTTATTATTATTTTATTTATTTAGTTCTGTCTGTTATATTATTCATAACTCAATATTTACATTTAAAATTATTCTAATGCTATTAAAAACTGTCGTAAAATTATTGTCATAATTTAAAATGTTTATATGTTCATTTATTTAGATTATTAACATTACTTTGTAAACACAAAATATTTTTTAATACATATTTTTTTCATAAAGATAAGAAATATTTGCGTGCTTATGATCAACCCAAATATTTCATTTTGAGTGCCATTTTCAATGAGTTGCAAATAACTCACTATTAGAAAATAGAAATCTTTTTCTTCTTAGTTTTTTATTGGCTTTTTTCGTCCCTATCTGGGGTGTTCTAGCCAGTGTCAAGTTTGAGAAATAAGAATCAAGTTGGGGTAGAGTGGGATTCGAACCATGGAGTTTTGAGCCGTGAGTTCGCGATACTAGCCACGGGACCACAACCCGATTATTTTTGTCAACGGCGTAGTTTTTTTTTACAACATAGGCTTTCAAATAAAAAAAAACAGCCGGATGTGGTTCAGTGGTAGTGCCTCGGATTCACGGATCAGAAGTCCGATATTCGAACCACAGTCTCACACAATTTTTTCCAATCGAACTGAGAGTTATTTACGATCACGTAGTTGAAATTAACCTATTTCTCCCGGCAACCGAACTTACATACTTATTTAAATAATAAGTGCTTTGGAGGACCTATTGCTAAAAGTTATATCTCCTAGCCAACCAAAAAACAGACCGGTGAAAAGAAAAGTTAGCCAAATTTTTTTTCTAAAAAAAATTTATTTAAAGATCAATGAATTATTTATGTTATACATACATAACATGAACTTTATTATGATTTATATTTCGTAGATAATTATTTGTACTATGCATACATTACCACCACTTTAATACAGATTGTAAATTGACTGATTTCGAAAAATCATATTTACTGTAGTCTCAAAAACTGCTTAGTACCGCGTTTCTAAAGCTTGGTAATTTTGTTTATAATATTCATGATCACGTATGGTAGAAAAGCGACCCTTTTATTTTACTTTGTTGCCTTATCTGCTCTAGAATTTATTCTTTATACGCTATTTTACTACCGATATTGCTCTTTATCGTTCTTTTTCCTCTTTCTATTTGTTACAATTATCCAACGATTTTCCTCTTCTAGATTTATATCGTCACAAATACGTGATAACCTTTTGGCAAATATACAATTCTACAAGTAAGAGCCAACGAATTCAAGAGGAATCTACTGATTTAAATAAAATAATTGGGAAAATTATTAAATCAAAACCTCACGCATCATGACTTACAGTTTGCTTGCAACAAAATGTATATTGTTGTATCTAGGTTGGCTGCGCCACATTTAAAAAAAAAACTTCTTAAGCCAGCTTATATTACAATTGAATTGATCCATCTTAAAAGGGCACAAGTCAAAATTTTGGTGATTTCGGCATTTTTATGTAAGATCATTTAAAAAATACATGTCTTAAAAGACAAATTAAAGGACTTAACTCCTCATTCAATTCTATCAAAAAGGCTTTAATCTAATAAATTAATTATAGAAAACTGTAGCAGCAATTTTACTTCCATGTCAAAAGAAGACTAGTCCATTGACAAGTTCTCTTTTAACATGGAATTATAATAAAACATTTGATTTAATAACAATACTTTATGAGAGTCCTGGCAATACGACAGCTGTCAGCTTAGTAGTTTTACCTTAAAAATCCATAGTGACACGCTCCAGGATATTTAAGTCATTTCAACATGGATAAATGGGAGAATCCGACGAGAAAGCGGAAACAAAATGCTGCTAATCTAGACCGTCAAATATGATCACGATGTTGACGAGATGGAAGAAAATAAATGAGAACTATAAATCATTCTAACTGTAGGAAGTAGACTTAATATTGTAACCACCGGATTGTTATACTTTTTAACAGAAAAAAAAATTAAACATGATTTTTTTTTGTTTCATTAGAAAAATATTTAGATACTTAAAGGGAACAAGTTCGTGGATTTAAAAAAATATAGTAAAAAAACTTACCTACCAAATAATATTTTTATTTGACTTTTATATCAGTATTATTTAATTACACCAAATTAATAATTTAAAATATGACAAGTTCCTATAAAAAAAATTAAGAGGCAGTTTTTATCGATTTTCTTAAACTTTGGATAAGCCTTAGTATAGTTTTAAATTGTACCTAATTATTATTTTACACTTGCCTAATAAAAGTCATCTCAATCATGTCGGGAATCGAACCCGAGACCTCTTGTTTGGTAGGCAAACGCACTGACCACTACACTTAAAAAAACGTGTTTTTAAACTATAATATTTCATAGTCCCTGGACTGGCACCTGAACCGTAAGACTGATTATCTTACCTTCATGTAACAAATGTAACAAAAATGATCAAGATTGCTGCGATTGGTGTACCAATGTAGTGCCCTATGCACCAATAATGATGATGATGAAAAAAAGTAGCTGTTTTTTTTTACAACGTAACCAGCCTCCTCAACAGTCGCGTCAACTCTAATTGAGTCAAAAATATTGAGTTATTCAAAATTTCATAGAGCAAATTATTTTTTTCGTAATTTTGTTCCATAAAGAAAAGTTTGAAAATGCGTAGTATCAGTCGATTTCGGTAGATCTAATAAAAATCGGTAGGGTTAGCAACGCTGCATTACTAAACTGTTGATTACTGTTAATTCCAAAGACTAAAAGAATTCGGTAGATAGGTAAACTGCTCCTCAAATCGCTAGATCTACCAACGCTGGTTAAAGTATTTATCAAAAGGGTTGTTTCCTTCGCCACTGTTGAGATATCGTTCTCTTTCAATCGAAACTCCACACTCCGCGGACTGGATCAAAACTTTTTGCGAGCCGGGGACCGGGGCACGACGCGGCGGGGGCGAGGACGCCCACGCGTGGTTTACGTCATGCGAGGGTTCGGCCATAATAAAATGATGAGAAGGGCTGGGTACATACTATATACTACATATATTGGTCCCACAATTGCAATTTGATGGTCTACCCTAACACTTAACACACTTAGCTCCAGGCAGCTAGACCTCTCATTATACCGCTTGGGTTTTGCGATACTCGAATATGATATTTAATTTAAATATAAACTACATATCGCACATCCGATAAAAAAGAGTCATAATTCAAAAAATTATATTTTTAAAATAATTCAGAATTTATATTTTTTTTTAATTTCTTAGTCTAGCTTTGCGATTACCTGCTTGATAGCTGTATAACACACTTAATCTAAAGCTTTTTGAAATATATTTTTTGCAATTTTTGAGTATGTCCAAATGCTTGCAGACTGGCTGGATTTCCTCCCTAGGGAGTTGTTCATATTTAAATTTATTTCAACAGAGAGGGAAAACTATATTATTACTATAGTACATTATACAACCTATTGCTGTACGTCGCTTACACAATATTATTTTAATGGTATGTATTGAACGTCCTATTTAAAATTATGATCTATTGTAAATACTTTCAATAAGTAGTTATATTTATGCAATTATTTCCATATCAACAGAAAAGAAAATTAAGTATTTAAAAATACAATAATATTTGAGTGCGTCCAAATGCTTGCAGACTTGCTGGATTTCCTCCCTAGGGAGTTACTTATTTTAAAATTTAATTTAAATCTGCCTAGTAGGTGATTAAATTCAGCCGGATGAATCTCACCCACGTGATAAAGGTTTCAGTTCTTTTACTTCACAAAAGTCAACAGATGGAAGAGTTGAGGAAATGTGGATGTTCAAACATGGGAAGAATGGTGAATTTTACACAATGTGCAAAGTCGCCACTTAAACCAGCCAATGACAGGTCATAAGCCCTGTAAATGCCTAGACTTCCATATTCCCTTCTCAAAAATGTTTTCCCTCTCTGTTGAAATAAATTAATATCTTTTTTGTTTTATTTATGCTTTTTCATACTTATTTAGCTTGTATTATGTACGTGTAGATTTCTTTCTGGTAGATCTTTAATTATTGTTTTTTGTTTTATAA
Source organism: Micrasema longulum (assembly GCF_059751315.1). NCBI lineage: Eukaryota > Metazoa > Arthropoda > Insecta > Trichoptera > Brachycentridae > Micrasema > Micrasema longulum. The sequence goes on from NW_028277236.1 coordinate 228,732, forward strand.
ATTGTAATATGTATGGATAGTGTTGAAATCCCTACTTATTACTTTATTATTTCCCTACTTTATTAGCTTACATTATGTTTATTTTGTAATTTTTGGAACTTTACGGTTTTTATTTGTAGTTTATGTCAATTTCTATTCTGCTTTTGGAAAGAATATTATTGATTTAAAATAAAAAAATGTCTTCGAATTAATATTGTTATCTGCATGTCTCTAAATGAGATTTTTACAAAAACGTTTTCAAATATGTTTTAAATTTTATTTTAATTATTGAAAATAAAAATTTATATTAGCCTTTTTATATTCGATTATTAAAATGAAAAGCATTAACTTAATGGCCAAACATTTTGCTTAATGTTATTACATATTTTTATAAAACCACTTACCGACTTTTCTATGTCCACCTTATTTTTTATATTTTAAATGTCTTCCTTTATTTTACTCAAATATTTACACTTTAGTGGGCATTTTCAAAGAGTTGTAAAACTCTTACTTTTAGAAAATGAAAATCAAGTTAAGTTAGAGTGGGGTTCGAACCTGGAACCTCTGAACCGTGAGTCCGCTACACAAACCACGGGACCACAGCCCGTTTTGAGCGCCACCGTTCTTAAACAATGTCATATTTTCACTATTTTTTAAAGACAAATCTAAATATATATGACCCAAAAGCATCGCTATAAAATTCGAAAAGAAAATTAAAAAGCATAATAAAAAATAAATGGATTTAACATTACGCGTTTATTTAGTTTTAAGGCTCTCTTTAAAATATTGTTTTTTTAGTTATAACTCTATTTTATCAAATATCCGATATGGGATTTGTAGGTAGTAAGCATATATGTAATTTTAAATCGTCATCATCATTTCCTTTTCGGCACCTAATGGTGCATATTTTTATCTTAACTACAAACACTTCATTTCACTTACCACACTCCACACACCACTATTCAAATTCACAAAACAATAACAAAATTAACACAAATAATAACAGTATGTAGCTATTCTCATAACATCTTGTTGTCTTTATTGGAATTTTGAAATGTAAATTGTATTCTGTATGTAATTGGTGCTATGTTAGGTTTATTTTTTAATAAACAATTTTCTAATTATGTCAACATAGTACTGTGTGCACAACACGAAAAAATTATATTTATTTATTGATTTTAAGCGCCCGCGCCCTAGCGAGCTAGAACATTAAAAAAAATGTAGATCGTAGGTTTAAACTTCAAACTGCCAAGTGATAATCTGTATAATAATGTTAGCTGTACCTCAACAGGCCAGGAGGCCCAATTATAGTGGTGAATTACATCACAGAACACCCAGGCTTGAGAAAAACCACGTAATTTTTTTGTTTTCTCATCAGGAATCGAACCCTGAACCTTTCGTGTGCCAGTTAAGCGTCTTGTCTACTTCACCACCATCATATTTATTCTCTTACTACACCTAATGATGAATAGGGCACTGCATTGGTACACTAATGGCAGCGTATTTTTTTTTAATGAATAACCCGCTGAGCCTCTATTTTGAGGGTTGTCAGCAGGTGGGATAGAGGATTTGGAAGGAGATAATATAAAATACACCACAACACCCAGACCAATTGAGAAAAAAATCTTTCTTGAATTTTTTTCTTGCAACACGCCACGGCGCCTGCCTTGATCATTATCATTTTTATTATATATATCTTGATCATTTTTGTTACATGAAGTTTGATTAATCAGTCTTACGCTTCAGGTACCAGTCCAGGGACTATGAAATATTCTGGTGTAAAAAATCCCTTGTAAATAAATATTTCAAGTAAACCATGTCGGGAATCGAACCCGAGACCTCTTACATGGTAGACCAACGCGCTGGCCATTACACCACGAGGCCGACAAACCACAAACCGATGTAAGGTTTATTTTTTTAAAACAAATTTATTAATTAAGTCAGCATACCACTGTGTGCACAACAATAACTATATATTTTTACTAATTTTAAAAGGCCTAGCGAACTTTTACATTTTGTTTGTTTAACTTCCAACTGCTAAGTAATAATCTGTATACAATAAATGAACACAGAAATTCAAATACAAATAGAATGCTATAAATAGATCTACAAAAACAATAGTAGAACTCGAACACAAAATGGCTAAATGACTTAATAAATTTTTCTACTATTAATAAAAGTATTTAAATAGGTGCGAAGGGTTTCACGGTCACTGTTCTCAATTTGTTTTTTTTTGGGTGATACCGTGTGTTGGATTTGTTCCGAGCTTTCGGCTACCATTGTAGGAGCCATCTTCAGGGTAAACTGTGACCACACAGTAGTTGGAATGAGCAAATCCACGCACGGTATCATTAAAAAAGAATCAAATTTATAAAAATATTTGTTTAAATTTCAACATTAAATATATGAACAAATTCACGAAACTGGGCACTGACCACTAGCACTACACTAACCGCAGCGTGCCTTGATCATTTTTATCTCATGAATGTAAGATGATCAGTCTTACGCGTCAGGTGCCAATCCTGGGACTAAGAAATATTCTAATGCAAAAACACCTTTTTTAAAAATATTTTAAGTCAACCATGTCGGGAATCGAACCAGAAACCCCTGACTTGGGAGGCAAACGCGTTACCATCAAACTACGAAGCGGACTCATTAGTTATTTAACTTTCAGATACTTGTTTTGTTTGCTTTTATTCTGGATAATTTTTGTAGCTTAATTTTTCATAAGAACATAAGTTAGATGTTTTTACATTTACAAAGTTTAATACTGTGTCCCTGGCTGCAATTACGCACTTTACTATTTGTAATTTACTTTACTTTACATTTAGCACTCTGCTTATGTTTGAACATCCATATGGCTTTTGTAGATACCATGCCTTATTCATTGTTTTTTATTTACCTTTTTGTACATTCAATTAGTTTAGTAGGCTTATTTCCAAATGCCCTTTTTCTATAATCAACCAATAAAATAAATTGTGTTATTTTTTTTTTTAATATTAAGTGAATAAACAAAAAAAACCGGATAAACTTGCAAAGGTGTTAATAAAAAAATTTACATAAAAAAAATCTTAATTAAAGGACAGAGACAATTAAGATACATGAATTTAAGGGACAAAAAGGAAATGTTTCTTCAGCGTAATTAAAACAATGATGCTGTTGGAACAATTTTAGTAGCGGATGGGCGATGATTTCACAGGCGAGCCGCATGAATGGACAGTAAATAATTTTTTCGATCTTTGATAATGAATGGGAGATGATTCCACGGCCGAGCCGCATGGCCACTATACAAATTAGAGGTGAAGGAGGAATTGTGGATGGAAAGAAAGTAATTCAAGAATAAGAACGAAGAGGTAAAGCATGAACTGTGTAATAGTGGACCGTTAAGACTAGGAAATGCAGTGAAAAGACGGATAAGGGTATGATAGTCTCTCCGCTGTTTAATTTAAGTCATTTTAGCTGCCTGGTCATTTTCCTAAAGACAGAAAAAGTTTTCCGTCACTCTTGAAATGTGTATCAACTAATACAATCTTCTCCCAATCTCTAATTGAATTGGAAATTATATTAAGCTCATAAATTGAAGGCCATGTTTTAAAAACAGCAAATGTCATTTTTTTCAATGTTGATTTAATTTGATTCCAAGACCCCATAAAATAAAATTCTGAAATAAATCTATGTTCTTCCAATTATTGAATTGATAATGTTTAATTCACTACTATAATTTTTTTTTGGCATCTTTTTTGTTTCTAGTCATAATTTTATAGTTAATCAAAGGACATATATCGTGAGCATATAACGAAAAGTGGCCAAGTCAGAATTTCTGTTTGTTAGCAAATAAAAATTCATGTTTTTGCATAGTCAAAGCTCATGGTTTTGCTGTTAAGTAGGCTTTTCATTTTGCTTTACTTTACATAGACAAAATATTAGCAATGTATATATTGTGTTTGTATGGAAGTATTTTGATTTTTTAAATATTTTCTGTAGCAGATGTCAATAAACTTATTTGATAAATAAACAATTAATTTTTTTTTAAAGAGAGATTTAGGCGGATTTGTTTTTTAAAGTATAAGATAACATCCAACACTAAAGTTTAGAGAAAAAATCTTAAAATAGCAATAATTCGACTTGGCCACTATTCACTGTATGCTCTCGTTATACTGCTGTTATGTTTACTTTTTCTATATTTTTTTTTTTAATATGCAATATTAATTATTTATGGCGAATTCTGCATAGATTACACTAAAAACAGCGATTGTCCAAAATTCCATTACCATTTTATTTTATATTTAATTATACGTTAAACATTCACATAATTTTCGAGTTCCAGTGTCTTAAAACAAATGACTTTAATTTTATTTAATTACAACATACATTGATGACGGATTGGAGATTCTTACTGGATGTCAAAAATAAAATATGAAAATAGAGCATAATTTAAAAAAATACATACACAGATGGCAATCAGAAAGTTTCGCATAATAAATAAACTGTATATGTTTTATGAATGTATGTATGTGTATGCGCATGGGTGTATGTACGTGTGTGTGTATGTACATGTGTATATATGTGTGTAGTATGTTGGGAGGGTCCGATGTCTTGCAGGGCACCCGCTGGCACAGCGTGGGTTTTAACTATGCAACTCGGTTATAAGCTTAGACTGTCTGCGTATATATAATACGTATATATGTGTATGTGTGTATGTATATGTATCAAAATGTGTATGCGAGTAAGTTTATATTTTATAAGTCTGTGCTCTCTATTAATTTTTTAACTATTATCATATATTAGAATGTAATTACCTAGCTTGGAACGGGGTATGTACCCTTTTTAGCTGGGCAAAGTGAACGTTAAATTGTATTTTTGATAAAAGGTGTAAATAAATAAAAATTAACCTCAGTAAAACCGCTTATAAGAGTTTAAAAACTTTTTCTTAGAGTACAATGTTCTATATATATTTAGCAACATTAGTTTTTTGTTACATCTATCTATTATATGTACGTTAACGTGTACCAAGGTAGATGCAAGTTGTATCTGTATGGTGTGGTATCGGTAGTGCATCGCATCCACAGGCAGCACAGCAGAAAGCGACAGCAAGGCAATCCACGATCACTCACTCAAATATGTTTATATTCACCCGAATGATTGCGGACCACCCCGCTATCACCGCTCACCACATATATCTCCCACAAGTACATAAACATTAATATATATATGCAGTAAAAAGAAATAATACAAAAATAATATTCTATGTTTCAAGGGCATTGTACCTTGTCCAAAAGACATCGCCGCAGCTCTTGAAAACTTCTGTGGGGGTTTTATATTTCTAACTGATGAAGGTAGTTAATTATATAATATATGTAGCTTTATTTACTACAATAGTGGTAGCGCTGGGCCGATGTGGTCCTAAGTTTGCGAACAATGAGGGATTTGTTTGTGTTAGATCAAGTGTGGTGTAAATAATCTGTATATTTTTGCGTGTGCATGGTTAGTGTATAAATACAAGTATTACATTTATTGAATCGTTGCTTAATTGTTAAGACAGGAATTTCTGAAAACAGTAAAGTTGATGGATGACGATGTGGTTTTTTGTTGATTATCCTAATTAAAGTTTTTTGTGATTAAATGATGGGTTCAAGGTTAGATTTTGCTGCAGCGCCCCAAACGTTTATGCTATTTAAGAACGTGGATTGGCATAAAGCATAGTAGGCGTTTTTATGGTGCTTTTATCACATATATTTCTCATTAACAGGAAGACCTGAAAAATAACTGCCCTAAAAATTCGTCCATTTTAGATATTTGAGGTTTTCAAAACAAAGTCTTCAATTTTACTTCCTTCATAACGTTTATTTGATTTGAAGAGCTATCTTGCCATCTAAACGAATAATATATTTTTCCTTACAAACTTGTTAACGTAATTGATACGAAATTTCCCGTCGTTTAATAGTATTAACTAATAATGTTAATCATTTCTCCGTTCATTTAATTATATAAATCCGAGTCCTTATAACTTCGACTCAAGCAGCAACTGTATTATATTATATTATTTCGAGTAATTTCTTTTACTTACAACTTGGAACCGTCTTCAGTTCGAATCGGATAAAGGAAATTGTTAGTCGTTTGAATATTACGTGACTTGGCGTGTATTCAAAGACGAAGTGTTTTAGATTAAGGGGTGGGCTTTACCCCGTTGAAACAGATTCGGAACTCAGTAACTGTATCTACGGGTTCGATCTTCCTTCTGTGAATTTCCGATCAAATCAAATGCAGGCCAAGTGAAATTGTTCGGTGACTTGAATTTCCAAGTAAAATAGAACTTTAAGGTGGGTTCACAATAGTAAAACCGCTCGTATGTTACAACTTTTAAATTTAACTCCACATTTCCGTGTCTAGGAGAAATGAAGAATACAGTTCTGAGAGTGAAATGACGAGAGTTCTACCCAACTACGAGTAGTAAAAGAATATGTCAAACGAAATCCATTGGAGATTAGTCGGCCTCTTGTGAAATTACGGTGAGTTCGTTTGCCCGTTTGTCCCGGGTTAAACATTTATTTGATTTGGTGGCTTTTGGGTATTTTTTTTTTAGGAAAGGGAAGTAATGTTGGACGGTGTGATGGATTTTACCGTACCAGTCTGGAATCCTGCCTTGGTTGAAAACGGCAGGAATTTTAGATTATATCTTCAGTTTTTTAGCTCTTGGGTTTAGAAATGGGAGATTCTCAGGGGTGCCCCATAATAAAGCGATCGATTATCACAAAAATCTAAATTGTTTAAGAACCAGTGAAATCGTATATAATGAGGAAGTTCAGTGGTTTTTTTATTTATTTTTTTATTTGTTAATTATATATCTATTAAAATAATAAAAAAAGTGTTCAAAATACTTTTATGTATCGTATTATCAGCGCTTTGATTTTTAAGTGTTATTTTGAAATCACTCCGCCAGTGACGTTTATTTCATTTATTTATTTATTCAGATATTTAGAACATTACAGAAAAAAGACCCAATTCATTCTAAATACAATAATAGATCACAAATTATAGTAGATAGTTACGTTATTAAAATAATATAACAAAATTTAAAAAGAAAAATTAAAAGTTAGAAAGTGCTTTCCTAAGGGAGGGCCCACTGTCGTGAAATATGCCGACATCCGAGGCGATGCGATTAAGTAGCAAGACGTTACAAGTTCTAGTCGGTGAGTTCTTCTGATTGGTGGGTTAGCTTCTAAAAAAGCGGAAATCTATCACAACACACTATCTTTAGTTTATTTGTAAGGACTTGTGATGTTGTTAAAAGCAGTTTTTTTTTTCATAAATAAATGCTTTAGGTTTTTATATCCAATTTCCCATAGCACTGAATTTCCTCATTAGAATAGGAACAATATTTATATTCGATACAGTATAAAGAAAATACATGTATTTTTTTATAAGAGTTGACGATTAAATTAACAGTGGCAAGATTGTCGATTATCGAAATCGATTTATTCAATTGTTTATCGAGCGATTACATTATTTTCCTAAAATACTAGCATTTTTACTTATTATTCATTTTGTCCTGCTTTATGTTTTTACTTTTTGTGTATGAATATTTACATAAATATATATTCAATTGGATTGCTATTTTTTTACTTTGAAAAAATTACAAATAAAAATAATCTTTTCATTTTGCACAATTATATTTTGTACCTTTATTGTTTATTCTACCTATTTGTATGTTACTGATATACTTGACCTTTTGTTTTTTTTATTTTATTATTTTAAGTTTATGTATTTTATAAACACACTGCTGTGGTAAATTATGTTTTTTATTTATTTTTTTATTTGTGTTTTTATGATTTACCCAAATATTTCATTTTGAGAGCCATTTCGAACGAGTTGTAAATAACTCACGATAAGAAAATGGGGATCAAGTTGGGGTAAATTCTAACCACGAACCTTCGATCCTGGAGTCCGAGAATCTAGCCACAGAACAATATGTGTAAATGTATACTTTTTTCTCTCGTTTACTTAATATTTGAAGTGTTTATTTCCCCCCGTTATGTATTTTTTTAAGTTAAAAGGCACTGCGTATAAAGGAATATGCATTTCAATAGTGCCATACTCCTATAGATGCGAATGAATAAAAAAGAGAGAAAACAAACCTAGGTATTTCAAAAGCGCTTTGAAATCGTTCTACATGTGTGGAATGTTCAGGGTTGCACGTGCATGAAAATCAATAAATGCGTGGAGGTATTAAGAAACACGTCAAAGGTATTTTTTTCTAAATGTGTATAGTACTATCTACTATTCTAAAATGAATGTTATAATCCGTTAGGGTTATTAAATATATTTTCATATAAAAAAAAGGAATCAAATCCGAGGTCTTTAGAATTGTAGGCAAAAGCGCTAACTTCTAAGGATCGAGATAAACTTAATTCCACTCTGATTTTTTTTGTTCGTAACAGCTCAGGAGGTTTGATCACAGTGGCCCAGCACAGAACACACAGGCTTAAGAAAAAAAACAGTGAAAGCACTACCTCGACATACCCCAAACCGTTTTAAAAACCGTGGGTCTTTCTATCGGTGTCGCTCAAATAATAAAATAAAAAAATCACAGTAAACGCGTTACTCTCTAAATTTTTCAATTTTATAAGCAGCAATTTTTATTGAATTTAACTCTATTGCTTTCATTGCTCCTTTTTCTGTGAGTTTAACAAGATATATGGAGGATGGAGGCTTATATCGAACATTGTCATTTTTCCCCATATTGCAAACACGAATAGTAGTTTAAGATGTGTTAACTTGTATTTTACCTGTATTGAGTTGCAACTTATAAATTGAGTGACAAAATACTATTTCCATGGTGGAATTTTTAAATAAAAACAAACATTCTTTATTTCATATAAATTATATATTTGAAGCACTAACTTTGTGGTTATTCGTTATAATAAAATAAATAAAAAACTTTGTTTTAAACCACTAATTTTTATTTTTCACCGACCGGTTTCAAAGCAAACAAGCTTCTCTGTCAAGGTTTACGTAACTAATGAATTGATTCCTTTTTATTTTATTTCTATCATGTTCACTAAATACTACACGTGGACCCAATAAATCAAGTGTTTCTTTTCTTACACGGGTGGTAATCTGATATCATTATTTTCGAAGTAAGACAGGAGAGGACTAAAAGTATTCTGTTCCGTCTGTTCAGTCAAATGAACAAAAGAAGAAATCTGTACAGTTTATATATAGCTAGCAATATTAAGTTCTGATGTTCCAGTATAAATTGTTACTATAATATTTACAAGTTCATAAATGAATATTAAAGAAAACATAAAGTAAAGTGAATTCTGGTTCTTTTGTTTGTACAAAGAGATATTTAAAGAAGAAAAGTTTGGTTCATATTTGTATAAAGTACACATATTATATGAGTTATATGTATATATATGAGTATAAGACCTAATGCTAAACGAAAAATTGTTTTAGTATAGCATATTTGAGGATTTTTCATTATAATCCTTGACAATCTCGAAAACGTAAATAAAATTAAAAATATATAAAATTAAATAAAAATTAGAGCTAAAAAAAAATCATTAATTAAGGGAGATTGAGAGATGTTTGGTTTTGTTGGGCGCCAGTTATTCCTAAAGAATAACAATTAGATTAAACTTGCATTCAGTTTAATTATGTCAATGTGGAGGGGTAAGAGAAGAATAAAGATAAGTGAGGAAATAAAATGTATTTAAATTAAATTATAAACAATATCTAACCTAACTTAGAATTAGCCATAACCTACTTAAACCATAAACTTAAAATTAACCTTACGCCCTGATGCGGCGCGCGGCGTGGTGACGCGAAGGCGGCGTGGGTCCTTGGCGTGCGGCGTGGGCACAGGACGCGATGGGGGCGGCGGCGTGGTGCATCGTAGGGGGAGGCAGCATCTGGCTGCGGCGACAGGGGTAGCTGGGACGGCGGCGTCCAGCTGCGGTGAGATGTGCCGCGAGGACGGCTCGTCATGAGCGACGGCGTGGCTTCCTGTCCCATGGCGGGGCATGAGAAGTGACGTCGGGTGCGTGGAGGGACGCACGACGTGGGCGGCTCGTCATGAGCGCAGCAGCGTGGGCGCGTGGGCGCATTGGCGCGGGGGCTGCGTCACCGTGGTGCGGCGACGTGAGCGCGTGGGTTGCGTCGTAGGCGGCAGCGTTGGGGCTGCGGCGTCAGGGGTGGTTAGCCAGCGCGGTGGCTTCTCTCCTGGGCTGCTGACTGGGCCACGGGGATGGCAAGGCACCCGCCCGTGACCCTTGAGGACAACTGACGCAGGAGAAGAGAGTCCGGAGAGAGAGTTCGGCGAAGAGAGTTCGGCTAGCGGGTCCGCCGAAGAGAGAGAGCCCGTAGAAGAGAGTGTTTCCGTAGAAGAGAGTTTCCGTATTTGTGTTACAAGACAAAATGCGTCACATTTTACACCCTTGTGAATAAAAAAATAAAAGTATAATTGAATCCAATAAAAGCATTTTACTTTGGATACCTTCCGAAATATTAATATGGAATTCAACCAATTATATGCACACAATAAATAGGTTAGGATTCCTTGGAATCTATTACGTATAAAAAATGTTATAATAAATGTTTTGAATTAAAAAAATAATATTATAATAGATGTTTAGCTTTTTCTTGTAGCTTATAAACATTTTCTCTGTTATTTTTATATGATTCTATTGTTATTTACATTTTAGTACATACCTGATATTTCAAGCGTTTTGCCGATATTTCTTCACGAACTTTGTTTTAACTCGAGTTTTTAATAGTCTTTGCCCTTCCATTACATAAATCGTCATGATTTTTACAAAATTAATCAATATTTTGTCATTTTCAATATTTCGCACCACGTTTGCACTCATTTTGACAGCTAAACGGTTACCGCTTCGCGAGAAAAACCGTTCGAATACAGTTCGCACCGCTGTGACGGCCGTCCTGCAAATGGCTGCACCGTTGCTTCGACGTTACGTTCACGGTCAACGCTCTCTAGGAAACCAGCGCCATTGATTTACATAGTCAACGTTTTAATGACGCCATTCGCCTTGGGCCCCGTGGCCTGTCTTAGGAAACCATAGCTTAACATGAGCGGTGTATATGTGTTTTTTAATTTATTTTTTTATAACAGGGCTAAATTATACGTTTGTTCGCATAAATTATGGAAAAGGAAAAAAAAAATATTAAAAATTATTAAACAGTAAATCTCCATGTTATTTATTTTTTTCAAACGTCCGAACTTTAGAATATTCCGTCTTTTACTAGTTGTAACACAATGTTACATCACCGTGCGCAAAAGGATTATTTGCCACAGTCTTTTAAGAGTTAACTGCGCCGTAAGAAAAATTACATTTGATTTTTGGGAACCTTTCATCCGTAAGTCAAGCGTCTCAGCCTTTCTTGTTTTTAGTTTTCTGAGTCTCAGTCTTAGCTTATTTCAACAGAGGGCGCCATCTTGTATATTATATAATGTCCTTACATACGTCCTTATATACATCCTTATATATGTCCTTTTATACTTAATATAAGTTTTCAAATGGCTAAAATGCTTGCTTTACCCATGGATGGTCTGGGTTTAACTCAAACAGAACAAAAGTTTTTTCTCAAGCCTAGGTATTAAGATCTGTAGTCAACCACAAATTTCAAAAAAATAATAAAAAACAAAATGAACGACCGTGAAAATTCCCATATAATATAAGTGATTAGACAATGGACAACTGCTTTGCTATTTTTCCTTTTACCATCAGTGTAATAAATCCACAGAAACACGCAACAGCTTTTTAAATTGTAAAGACAGAAAGATTCTGCAGAGTAATTAATAACTTTGGTAAATTTATCACGATTTTCCTAAAAGCGGAAATATGCCCATAAAACAAAAAATGAAATAAATCAAAATCTCGGTTGAACGTTATTACTCATGTCCATGATAACAAAGATTCATACAAAACGGCGCGGTGAGGCAATTAAAGGCGGCTATACTCGCCGGCCAATACGTTGGCCAGTGCGGTAGCGCGTATTGGCAACGAAATCGCTAACAGCCCTTACGCTGGCGAGTCGTTAAGTATCTGTCGGTGCAGGCCAATGTGCGAACATCAAAAGCGGACAAAAAATTGCGTGGGCCCTCACCGGTAGTTTGAAGCGTACTAAAAGCTGGGCGAACATTTGAATAAGACGGCCAGCGCTTTTTGATTTGTGTTGAAAAATCGACAACATTCGTATCGCGCGCCATCGTATGGAAATCCAGCTTGTCTACAAACTTCAGGATATACCCAAAAAAATGTTGATTAAACTACCAGGTATTAGAAGCATTTAAATTTAAAAAATGTTTTCTGGCTTTGCCTAGTAGGTGAAATGGTTCAGTCGGATGAATCTCACCCACGTCATTTGCTTCAGAAAAGAAACAGACGAAAGAGTTGAGGAAATGTGGAAGTTTAAACAGCTTTGTGCCTATTGAATATGTACACGCTTCTGTTTAAAATTTTGGTACTCCGGTTCTGTATTTATTTATTTTTTATCTTAAAATTGCGTGATCATTCACTTATTTTTTGCTTTTTTTTTTTACATCTTCTAAATATTTTTTTTGAAAGCATCAATTATATGTACTTTTTTTTCGCTCCCTATATCTAAGTTAGTAGTAATTATTATTATAAAACCATGTAGGACTATCATATGATTAATTGTAAAGGATCTTTACCGACAAGCCATATTCATTGGCTTGGTGAGTCCTGTAAAAAAAAAAAAAAAATTTCAAAAATGTCTTAAAATAACTAAAATGTAATATGGTATGTAAATAATAAATAATAAAAAATAAAAAAAATAGACAAAATTATGAATGTTGCACATAAATATAATATAATTTCCTGTCACGCAGACTTTTTTCATCTCTCCTATATGAAATATAGAACGTTCCTTATAGACAGCACAGCCGCTTAATTATACGATGTCAGTAATTATGTATGTACTCTTAAGTTCATTATTATATTTTGTACCTTTTACATTATTTTCAAATATCTTTTTTATGTTCTTATTCTTTAAATTTATCTTATTGATATTTACTTTATTTTTATTACTGTATTTAAATATATGTATTTATATTTTATTTGCAACTTCTAAGTTCCTTACGTTTCTTCATTGTTAAATTGCTTTTATTTTGATCCGATAATGTACCTAATCAATAGCTTACACCACTGTGAAAAATTTGTATTGTCAATTTTCACAATTTTCGTTTATATATATTCTTATTTCCTGTATACAATATACGTAAAAACTGTTGTTTTTTTTCCCAAATAAAAATAAATAAACATCTTCATGTGAACACATAATTTATTTATTTATTTATACACTAAAACAGTTTTCAAAAAAAACAGATTAAAACAAGTCAAGAGTACAAACATGTATTATACTAATAAATATTTTTATTTAATTGTATCATTGCCAGTAAATCTCTTTCAATTTTAAAGGAAAATTTTTAATATTTTATCTACACAATGCGTTATTATTTTGAATCCCAAGAGTAAGATATCATAATTTAATTTCACCACAAAGTGCTGGTTTTATTTTGTTTGTTTTTAGTTAGAAATTTCGAGACAATCCTTTCTTTAAATAATAAGAAATTAAGGGCTAATTGCTTTTTGATTACTAACAGAAATGAAATTTCTTGTCATTACTGAATACTTTAATGATTCATTATCTTGCTATGAAGATTAATTTATTAGAAATGTTTATTTAAAAGCGGTTTTCATTTCGTAAACAGATAAAATAAAACATCAAATTACGCGACCCGTCGACTGCAAGACTTACAATCGTCTCCATTCTTCAGAAACTATCAATAGTGTAGTCATATTTTGCTCCTCTGCTCGGAAGTTATGGGCAATTATGGCAATTTAACAAATTAGGTAATTTTAGAATATTAAAAAAAAAAGATTTAAATACTTTTCTTGCATTTTATGTAGGGTTTCTTGCTGAAGAAGTACTTGTTGACTATCCTATCATGATGATTTAACTTTTTTGAGCAGTCCTTTCTGTCCTTTTACGTATCATTAGAACTCCGAACAAGTCATTTTTAAATTAACTCGATACTGCGAATATTGATGGTTCAGTCCCTGGGAGCTGACGATTTCTTTCATCGATCCACTGGGCCAACATTAATGATGTTACTCTTTCCACTGTGGCGTAAGGGGCAGGAATCAAAAATAAATAAATAATTTTACAATGTAATACGTAACCGAGTATCGAACGCAACTACACTGGCTCAGTATCAGGAATAGAAGAAACGTTCACATTCTATCACTTCTTAACAATATTTTTAATAATTCCACTTCGCCCGTTTATCTGAAAGAGCTCTTCCAACCTCTTTCACAACACGGACAATCTCTTCGTTCTAGTAACGAGAGAACCCTTTTAATTCCCTGTCATCGCTCTAATTTTCTTGGCTCCTCTTTCACAGTAGTAGCCGCTTGATTGTGGAATAATCTACCCACTAATGTCAGAGACGACTTTTTTTATTTAGATTTAAGTCAAGATGGAAATGTCACCATCTAAATATTTAAATTCTTCATTTATCCTTCTTCATTCCTTTCCATCCACTCTTCTCTCTTCATAGTATAGTGTTAATTTTTATATGTTTTTATTTTGTTAATCTTTGTTATTAATTTTTGTATAAATTTGTAAGATTCAATATGTCCATGCATTTGTAATTTTCTCAAACTGAACGGTTTGGCTAGGTAGGAAGAAATTGCCTTAACTCAATATGCCCGTCCTTATATGTATATGTATTGTATATATATATATAAAGTGTAAAATAAATAAAATAATTTCAGCAATGGGGAAATATCACATAGTACGAATACCGATAAAAATATATGAAATGGACTTAGAAAAATTAGTTGTATTTTCAAAATCAATATGTATATTATGGAAAAATGTTTTAACGCATAACTTTAAAAAATAAAGTATTTTAAAATATTTATTTATTTAAAAATATGTCCCTAGAAAAACGCGACATGTTTGGCATTGATAATTGTGACGTCAAAATTCGTGACGATGTTCTATGAAAAATAAAACGGTTACAAAAAAAGTTAAAAATTAACATGAATCTTGACGTATTAGGGACGTGGCCAATGCAATGACCGTTTTCGCGGGGATTCAAAATTATAAATTGTAAAATATTTTCCGAATTAATTCTAACTAATGAGTAGTATTTTTATTTGTTTCAACTCGACAGTATTTCATAGATCCTTATAACTTTGAAATTACAAAAAATAAATAACGTGATATTTCCCGATCGTCCAAAATAAATCAACGTTTTTTCCTCAAAATCTATCGACTTCATACAGTTAAAATCAGCCTCTATGAAATTCTTTGGATACATCAATTGAGTGCCGTTTTCACAAAGCAAAATTTCTACAAAAAGTAACATTAAAAAAATATAAAAAAAATAAATTCTCCTAGGATTTTAACAAAAACAAAAATATTATTTAACAGAAATTCTGCACCCTAATTCATGTGCTGGAAATAAATATTACAGAATAAGTGTAACAATTAATTTAAAAGAAAGGTAGATATAATAAAATAGAATAAATGCGAGAAGCACTCAATAGGATGCCAATAAAAAAGATTCTTAAATTTATAATATTCCTATTTCGTAAGATATGATGGTATTAAAAACAAGTATATTGCTTGAAATAAGGCTGCCATAAAAAAAACAAAATTCTAAAATTGCATTATGTATAAAGATTTAAAAATGTTTGCAAAGATACCTAAATTTGACGAATAAAAAGAGTTTGAATGAATTTAAAAAGAAAAGTTTATTTTTATGTACTGAAAGATGATATAAATATGTACGTTATTATCGTTAGTGTTAATGATAGTATATTTATTGCAATATAAGCTAACTTTAGTAACAAATTAAAAAAATAAAAAATAAAATTTTTCACAAAAACAAAATATCTAGATATTGTGTGATAGGAATTCAATTAATAAATGCGTTTGTAGTGTCTAGAGTCGATTATTGTAATGGTATCTATGCAGGTCTACCAATGAACAAAATGACTCGCCTACAATCTGTATTGAATGCCGCAGCGAGACTTATTTTCGGAATCTCTAAGTTCAGTCATATCACTCCACTACTTCGGGAACTACACTGGCTACGTTTTCCACAAAGGGTCGAATACAAACTCTGTTGGCTTATGTATAAGTCACTGCACAACTCGGCTCCGGAATATCTAAGGGAACTATGCATTCCAGATGAACTAGCTGACAGGCGTCTTACACTTAGATCAGCTACATCTACGTCGAAAGGAAAAGTTATTATACCTCTACGCAAACAGCGCACTAAATTCGGCGAACGTGCGTTTGCGGTCGCCCTACGGCATGGAATGCTCTCCCAGCAGAAGTCCGAAACTGTGAGTGAAGTGATGTTTCGGAAGGAACTTAAAACCCATTTGTTCTCTAAATCATTTGAACAAATTCTTAGCATGTGGTGACAAAGTATATTATTTTTCTTAACTTAAAAAGCTAAAATTAAATTTATATGTTTATATAATCACTTTGTAAAGCGCCCTTGAGCTATTATATTACGAAAATGGCGCTGTATAAGTTATCCATAATTATTATTATATATACACATGTACATGCACGTTTATTAAGGCTTTTTACCGAGACATGATAATATCGGCCGAAAACAAGTTACGTATTTACAAATAACAAGGAGAAAGAATAAAAACAACAAAATCTAGAAAAATCTACGGATAGCATTGTGTGTACAAATTTACACAAAATTCCTTAAAATGTAAGTACGGAAGTAATTTTTCATTCTGATTTCACATTGTTCGTCGGTAACACGCCTGCCTGGGCTCCAGAGACGCAGACATTATACACACTATTAAATGGAGCGGTAAAATAAGATCTTTTGATCAGCGTTTCAGCAGAAGTTGTCAGTATCCGGTTGGAACATATTACGTCTTACGTCAGTGATCTTGTTGGCGTGCAACGTAAGCATTTTCCATCAGAGAAATGTCTCGTCTCTAATCACCCTGCAGTACTAAACTAACATTAAGGAAAGCTTTCAAATTATGCAAAATATATATTTATTAAAGTTACGAAAACGCTTTTTTCTTTTTTTTTATCACCAGGGAATTTAAACATGAATATGGACTATTCTCTGAGCCTCGATTACAATCGGAAGTCAACAGAGTTATCTTCAATTGTCTATAAAGAAAATCGTATTTTCTGTACGAAAATGGTTTTATTTGTATGAAAATTAGCATGTTTTAAAAACAATTTGATATGAATATCAAAGTTTTCATGGACAAAATTCGATGTTATTTATGAACAATTTAAGATTACTTTGTTAAGACGAAAGGTTGTCTGACTTTTCTACATTCAAACGTATTCCCGTATCTTTTTATATTATTTATTTATTCTTTATTTGTATAACCAACAGCTACATTTATCATATGTTGAAAAACAAAACAAATAACAAATAAGCCTACTTACTACAGGTTTTCACAAGTAGCGCCACTGTGAGTAATAATATATTCTCAAATATAAAATAAACAATAATCTAAATCCAAAAGAAAAAAAAACCTAATTCTTTTCGGAACCAAACGCCGCACGTCATTATGATTATTCGCAAATGCATGTATGTTTAATGATTTTTTTAATACATTAAAATTATTGAAAATTCGCCAAAAATACGAATTTAGCCTTTAATTAGATGAAACAAGAGAAGTATGAAGAAGAAGGTTATTCCTAAGAACTTCTGGAGGAACATTAATAAAGAGTTTGGATAGTAATTTAGGGCAATCAATTAAACCAAAACAATTTCCAAAAGGTAGATTATATTAGTTATGTCACGACATTTCTGCAGACGTAATAAAATATGTTTTATTTAACATATTTGAATGTATTGATCGGATTTTAAGTTGAAATTCAATCGGCAATTTTCTCAACCCTTTTAGGAATCGAACCTAGGACCTCAAACATGAAAGCACTCGCAAAGCACTACTACAATTATGACTTTATCTGTATCACTAGATTTTTAGATCATATATGATTTGATTTACGGGTATTTTTAAATGATTTGCCGGTAATCTCTAATAAATTGCAATGTTTACTAATAAATAAAGTTACATTATTGAATAATCTCACAAATAACCTCTCCTTTTCTCGCTTGATCCATTTTTTGACTTAAAATCATTGAACACAATGAACAAATTTCAAAACTTCTCGATGCGTGGTAATAAGATGGATTTCAGCATATATTGTGGGAGAGAAGAAATTTTTATGTACCAAAAGAATATTCCAGAACTTGGTAATTTTTTTTTGGGTTAAATTAAAAAAAAAAAAATTCATCTAGATGATAAGTAGATACGTATAAATATACATACTTCGGATCAAAGGTTCGAGGTTTACTCCCCGTTTTAGAACAATATGATTAATAAAACATGATAAAATAGCCTATCTTTATATAAAATAGACAACTTTAACAAAACACAAAAAAATGGCTGCCAAAAATAGAATATTTTTATTTATCAAATATTGAGCCATAAAAACAAACAAAGGATAGGAAGACAATAAGATAAACAGAAAAAAGCCATAAAGTTTTTTGCATTAGTTTTTAATGCAATTTTATTTTAATTACATAGTTAGACTCAATTTATTAAAAAATTACAAAAAATTATTATACTTAATAATATTACAATCGTCGGGCATTTTAAAAATAATGACTTCCATTCCTAAAATTTCAAAAAGTGTTTTATAGAACGCATCTATATTTTTAATATGTCATCCAATTCTAGTGGATAATTCGTTAAAATTTCATTTGCTGTGATGTAATTAAATTTCTCGGGTAATCTTGAAAACCGTCGGCAAGCCCCCTTGAAGAAAAACTTTCCTTTATATTCTGCTGCTGATATTTTCAACCCTTACAGCCTTGTTTCGTCGTCACTCTAACCACCCTCTGTTTCACTCTCTCATTATAAACAGGACACTTACCCCCATCAGAGTTCCAATTAGGACGAAATCTCCGCCATTCAAATAGCTACAAAAGGTGTTGATACTGCTTTCTATACTTAGAAGTCATTATTTGGGGGTAATAGCTGTTGTACAATGCTGTTGAGAGACGATCGTTATGTTAATTGTGAAATTAAATGGGACGTTGTTAATTATTAATGACGTGTTTCGCTGCCATTAGTATTTGTAGGTCATAATACGCTTATAATGTTAGCTACTCTCAATTTTGAAATCAACTTCCTCCCTCTGAAGCGATTGTGCTTGTAACTGCACTAATTCAATAACAAATTGACATCGTTTACAAATTGACAAAATGGAAAATGATTCCTTTTTGATATCTATCTTAATATATATAATTCCTCTGTACGTGTGATGTCACTGAACTCTTTCTAAACGGCTTAATCGATTTACGTACGGTTTTCAGAGAAATATAGATCTTTGCGCTGTGCGTGTTCGTAGATATGAAAATCTTCAATCTAATATGTAAAAAAGAAGTAAGGAGCAAAAACGTTTTATTCATCGATCTACCAGGGTTGCATTCGAGGAGAATGCATTTACAAAAAAATGGAAAGATGTTGTTTTTTTGTGTAAAAAAAAGTTTGTTTTTAATTGTTTACTCAATCAGATTGTTTCCTTAAATCCCTTTTAATTTCTACGGATTTATTTATTTTTACTGGATTTTTGGTAATACTAAATTCAATACATTTTTAAAAATCGTATGACATAAGTACACCTTAAAGTGAGGAAAGTACATTCTATTGTCTTCACCTTCGAGTTGTTCTCTGCATTTGAGATTAGAATGTACTTTCCTCACCTTAAGTTTTGTCTCTGCATACGTGTATACGACTGTTGGGTCCGTTAGTGTTTTATAAATGATTATTTTCACTATCAACTTCAAGAGAATGTCCCAAGACAAAAAAAGGAATTGAGACTTTAAAAAACTTGGTTTTATGACTGGACAATAAAATTTTCTAATTTATAAGTTTAACTATAGTAAAAAAGAATATTCATTTTATTTGCATACGAAGTTTAAAAGAAAAAACATTTAAATTTTTGTTTTTTTTAATACAAAAATATTTACGTTCTGATAATTTACTCAAATATTTAAATTTTGGGGGGAATTTTCAACGAGTTGTTTGTATCTGAATTTGTTGCAACAGAGAGGGAAAACCTTTTCGAGAAGGGAATATGGAAGTAAAGGCATAAATAAGGCTTATAACCTGTCGTTGGCTGGTTTAAGTGGCCACTTTACAGACTATGTAACATTCACCTAGTAGGTGAATTGGTTCAGCCGGATAATTTTAACCCACATGATAAAGGTTTCAGATCTTTTACTTTACAAAAGTCAACCGACAGAAGAGTTTAGGAAATGTGGATGTTCGGACATAGGCGGAATGGTGAATGTTACACAGTATGTAAAGTGGCCACTTAAACTACCCACTTAAACTACCCAATGACATGTCATAAGCCCTGTCAATGCCTGGACTTCTATATCCCCTTTTCAAAATATTTTCCCTCTCTGTTGCAACAAATTTATATCTAAACAATTCCCTATGGAGGAAATTCAGCCAGTCTGCAAGCATTTGAACACACTTTAAACATTGTTGAGATTTAAATAACTCACTACTAGAAAATATAAATCGAGTAAGTGTAGACTGGGGTTCGAACCTAAGATCTTTGATGTGTGAGTATGATACACCAGCCACGGGACCACAACCCGGTTCTATTTATTTGTATACGGTACTCCCTCTGTTATTGGATCCCTGCGACTTTTTCCTCTTACTCAAGATGAAGAAGACTATGAAATAACGTTTTTCGATTGCTTTTCTTAGATCTCTTGGCCATTACCATGTGTGGGAAGCGCTCGAAGTCTTATATGATGATTATGTTCTTGAATATATTGTATATCATTATTTTACTACCCTTGTTTGTCTTCCCTACATATTTTTATGTTTAGTTTCTTGTACCCATGTTTTTTTCATATAACGTTTTAATTGGTTTAGGCCGTATACATAATAAACAAAATAAAATATAAATAGAGGAGATAAAGACCGAATCGCTGACGGAACCGAAAGCTTTACCAAAAAGTGCGCCTCAGAAATGTTTCAAGAATTGGAAAAAACGCTGACACAAGTATATTATATCAGACGGCGGTTACTTTGAAGGGGATTCTATCAATATTGAGGAATGAAAAAAGAATTTTCAAAATAAACACAAATTCCGTTAATTTTTTATCAAACGACGTACATAACTAATATTGTAATTAATACCTTAAAAAAGATTGACATTTATAAATAGACTAGCGGACCCGACAGACTTTGTCCTGCCCGAACGTTGGCTTGCTTACTATTAGCTCGGAAAAAGGCTTTGAATTGATAAGCAGGTACCTAGAAACTTGTTTATGGTTGAATTCCAAAACATAAAATAATTAATTTTCAAATATGGAATTCTTTTTACAAATGTCTAACTCGGCTTTTCTCACCAACAGGTGTCCACTTTATTCATGAATGCGAGTTTTTTTTAATGTGTGTTAAAAATAAATGTAAATGTCAGTTAATATTATTTTAGCATTACCAAAAATCCAGTAAAAAGAAACAAATGGGAAGAAAATATAAGGAATGTAAGAAAAGAATCCGATTGAGATCCATAAAAAGCGAATGTTGTTTGTAAACATTCGAAATACTTTTTTTTAAATAAATATTTGCGTTCTTATGATTTACCCAAATATTTCATTTTGAGGGCCATTTTCAACGAGTTGTAAATAACTCACTATTAGAAAATGAAATCAAGTTAGGGAAGAGTGGGATTTGAATCACGGACCTTTGGTCCGTGAGTCCGAGACACTAGCCACGGGACCACAAGCCGACCAAATTATGCTACTTACTTTTTTTTACAGATTCGATTGAAAATTTTAGTATCTACAAACATGCGCAGCGCAAAGATCTACATTTTGCTGAAAACTGCACATAAATTGGTTATACCTTTTAGGAGGAGTTCAGTGACATCACACGTACAGAAAAATTATATGTATAAAGATTCTATGACTCATTTAAATTTTGTCATCAAACAAAAATACTCCTGAATTAATAACAAATTACAAGGATATGAAAAAAAAAATTTACTCATTTAGCGTAGAAGCGTCCAATTTCATTAGTCGCGACGTCTCCAGTTGCCTGTAGATCCATAATGAGCTCACGGATCAACTGAGTTCCACACAGTCTTCTCCACACAGCTAATACATTCAATAAAACACAACCGTTACAACACAACAAACATACAACAACAGCAATATATTTTTTGCAATCACATTATTATACTTACGACCAATCTCGCAATAGTACCGCTTCTTTTGCCAAATGTGTCAATGATAAGCACAAAATATCGTCCGGCCACGAAAAATAAGTTGAACGGCGCAGGATAGCGAGATATTACACTCATTTTTTATTTTGTTTCGGGCAACAGCAAATCACACAATGACGAAACGAAAAGATTGAAATGTTAAACTCAATGTCAAATGTCACTTAGTATATAGTTTATCGAAAATTCGAATATCGAAAAAACGTTTGCTGACCCAGATACTAGCAGGCAAGCCAACGTTCAAGCAGGACAACGTATGTCGGGTCCGCTAGTATATTATGTTTTTCATGCATTCATTTAATCAAATCAAAATGTTTACTTAATAAATGTGTTTGTACAATTGACACTTTGTATCCCGGAGCCGTGTTAACACGTGATTATATAATCACGCGTTGTGTCCCGGTCCCGTGTTTTCACGTGGTTTACCAACTGTCGAAAAAAGTGCATTTTATTTACATCCAGTGACTTTTATTATTACTTTTTCTCTGCCGTTAAACCACGTGAAAACACGGGACCGGGACACAACGCATGGTTATTATAATCACGTTTACACGGCTCAGGGATACAAAGCACAATAAAAGGAGTGATACCCTAAATATGTGCGAACATTGCAATGTAGCTCTCTCCATAAAGGCCAATGTTGGTAAAACCATCATACAAAAATGACTTATGAAATCGTTTAAAATAAATATTCGATGTTTCGATTGATTTTTTTAATATTTTTTTTATTTATTTAACTTTTTGTACATAATGTTATTTGTACATTGGCGGGCTTATTGCCAAATGGCAATTTCTTCCAATCAACCAATAAAATAAAAGTTTTATCTTTATAATTCAAGTTACAGAACATATTCAACAGAAAAAAAAAGATTAAAAAGCTAAAAGTATATAAAATAGAAATAAACGTATTTGTTTATAAATTACCTTAAATCAAAACTATTATTCAATGGGAAAAGGGAAAAAAGAGAAAAGAGGAAAAAGGAAAGGAGGAGAGATTAAGGAAGAGAAAGGAGATGTTTTTTCAGACTTGATTTAAACAGAGATAATGTAGTAACATTTTTGATGGTGGGTGGGAGATGATTCCACAGTCAAGCCGCATGGACACTATATGAGTGAGAGAAGAAAGAGAAATTGTGGATGGGTATTAAGAGAGTGCCTTGAGAATTAGAACGAAGAGGTTAACCATGAACTGATAAGCGTTGAAATTTTTCACGCAGGTATATAGGAGCGTTAGGACTATGAAGTACATTGAACAGAAGTGAGAGGGAGTGATAGTCTCTCCGCTGTCTAATTTTGAGCCATTTCAGTTGCCTACGATAATCAGAAATGTGGTCATATTTCCTAAGACCAAAAATGTACCTTATGCATGTATTCTGAAGTCGTTCAAGTTTATCGAGTTGCTCACAGCTTAAATCAGTCATGGAAACATCAGCGTAATCTAGAATGGGTAGTAGTAATGCTTGTACAAGGGTGCATTTAGTACTAATGGGAAAGAATTTTTGCAACCTTCTAAGTGAGTGTAGACTGAAAAATATTTTGCGGCTTAATTCATTAGTATGAGCTTGCCAGCAGAGATGCTCATCCATTTGGACTCCTAGATTTTTTACGGATTTCCTGTATTGAATATTGTTACCATTGACAATAAAAGGATTGAGTGAAGGTATGTCTAGCTTACTAAGCAATCTTTGACTACCTGCAAACATCATTTGTGCTTTAGATGAGTTTATTAGTAAACCATACTCTTTTGTCCATGTTGACACGCAATTTAGTGTATTAGACATCGATTATATTGCTTGTCTGGTGTTTTCAGGTCTGCAATGAAGATATAATTGGAAATCATCTGCATAGAGATGATATGAGAAATTGAGATAATCTGCAATCGAATTAATAAACAGGGAAAATAGTAATGGTGATAAAACTCAACCCATTCCGATTGATGATCTGGTGTTTTGATGCACTGTTGTCTAGCTCGTAAATACGATCCGAACCATTTTATAACCGGTTGTGTCATATTTAGTGTTTTAAGTCTAGACTGGCTAGCCAACAAAAGATCGAAACCCACAGAGTTGAAAGCGCTGCTGAAGTCGAGTAATGTTATCAAGGTTAGCATTTTGTTATTCATTGCGTATCTAATGTCATCTGTAACCTTGATTAAAGCGGTAGTTGTACTATGGCCCGCACGAAAACCTGATTGATTGGGATCAAGAAGATTATTTGACAATTGATAATTATTTAGCTGATTATATACAACTCGTTCAATGACTTTGGAAAAAATTGGAAGAATAGATATAGGTCTGTAATCTTTGACAGAAACTGGTAAAGAAAAAATTTGGGAAGTGGTATAATGAATGCTTTTTTTCAAGCTTCAGGATAATCTCCAGTATTTAAAAAAAAGTTAATAATGTGAGCAATTTTACCCAGTATTTCCATAATTATGACACTTTTAAGAAACCCTTTACAAAGCATGAAATTTCACGAAAATGGGCCGGGCACAGGGAAATTCTATGAGTATTCGGCCGGCGCTCAAAGTGTTAAAACAATAATCTTTGCAGATAGTCTTTTCGTGTTTTTCGTACAAATACGAGTATAAAGAGATGAATTTGTTTGTCCGAAATAATTTCACGCGGTGTTCTACGTGACTAGAAGCCGTACAAATGCAAGTTTAAATTCATCCATTAATATCGCAATTCGCTTGTTGAATACGACTTTTGTATACAATGTAGATTTATTTTTTTGTATAAATTGGCAGTTTAGCAGTTGTATTTTCGTATGTTTCGGGAAATGGTTGATGATTTGTATATTTGTTTATTTTTATACATGTGTTTATCTTTACACACATAAGTAATTGCATTTGAATGCATATGTATGTGTATATAAATATCGTATCTCGGGAATTACAAGCGGGAGAACAGTTACGCACACATATTCGCTATCAATAAACTATCATTCACTCGCAAAAACAAAGGCGAAATTAAAATTCTACTCACTTCTGTCATCTCGTTTAAAATGTTTTAAGAAATTGTTGCAATGCAAAAATAGTAATGTTCTTAGAGTATCGATATAAACAGGGTGTTCTTTAAACCCTGTCACATCCGAAACCAAGATGATCAGTATGGGCAAGAAGACATATTGGCACATAAAAAAAATATTTAGAACGAAGAAAATTTGTAAAAATACAATATTAAAAAGAACAAATGGTTGCTTACTTCTGCAGGGGAGAAGCGAGGGGGCGCGGCTGCATGGTTAACGGTTTGTCAGACTCCCCCCTCCTTGTTTCTCTCCTGCAGAAGTTAGCAACCGTTTGTTTTTTTTATATTTTATCTTTTAAATTTTATTCGTTCTCAAAATGTATTTTAATGTGCCAATATGTCCTTTTGCTCATACTGATCATCGTGATTTCAGATGTGACAGGGTTTAAAGAACACTATATAATCTAAAGCGATGTGGTATTTTTCTGCCACTATTATTTCTTGAATTTGTATAACCAATTTTAGTATTCATTGTCATTCTTACTTTTAAGGTCAAATTAATATTTTTCAGAGCTATACCATAAATTGCATCAATAGAAAATATAGATTCAGTTATTCTACTGACGTTTCTTGGTAGATCTGCATTGTAATTATAATTATAAAAATACTGATAAAGTTTTATTACACATTTATTTATAAAATTTTACGGAGTATAAAATATGGGGAAATTGTTAATTTATAATTAAGATAAAAGGGAGAGGGATACTAACTCAGGCTCATATTTATTATGCTGCGGTTCATGCGAAGCCGAGTACGTGGGCCAAATGGAAAGGTCGTTAAAAACTAGGATTAACAAACACTTCCAAAGTTGGAGAAATAACAAGGAAAACTCCACGTTTGCAAACCACCTTGTTGGGTCAAATCATGTTTTTGATAAAAATACAAATGTCAAATTCCTTCACACATGCAGCAAAGGTCAAAAATTAGATAAACTTGAAATTTTAGAAATAAACCCCTTAAAGAACTGCCCCAATGAAATAATATTAAACGATCAGGTAACACACGTTTATTCCCCATTATTGTATCCATCAAAATACAAACAATGAAACTACTCTATAAGAATTCTGCCGAGAGTTTTTGCTATCAGAGAATCACTTAATTACATCGGGCCCGGGGACATAGCTGTCGATGGAACTACTAACCAGCGGCCCCTGTTGTAGTTTTAATAAAATTTAATTACATGTAATTCAAAAACATTTTCAGTTTTAAACTTCATAAAATTATATAATTTTTACCGGTTTTTATTATATTAACTCAAACAAAACTTTCATACAATTAATTCATACAATTTATTACTTACTTACAATATTACTTTATTCCTAAATTATTTTAATTTAATCTCTTTTATTTCAATAATTATATAAAATCATGATTTACAACCCCTGCTTGCACTTGTATATAACACAGAAAATTGTTTAGTCTCCCACCAGTCTGACGATGTCGGTCACGACAAAACCAAGTCTCTGGTAAAAAATTATAAATAAAAGTGGAATAAAACCATAAACGCATTTTTATTATTATAAACAGAAAATATATTCACGATAATTTCCACAATTTTAACTCAAAAACGACAATTGACTGCTATGAGATGCATTTAAAATTATTTTATTCTTCTTGATTCACGGTATGTCATTACGTGATAGAAAGTAACCCGTAAAAAAATATTGAATACAATAATTGTTAAAATAAATAATAATAAGAATCACTTAGGTAGACCGGATCTTGTCTTGAGGTAGTAATTTTTTTTTTCTCCCTAGCCTTAATTTTATTTAGTTGTATTTTATATTATTAGTGCCTGTATTTATTATAAGAAATTGTATTTACCATCGTTAGAATGGACTGAATAAGTCCGTCTAATAAATAAATACTGAACGGAATAGCTTAACAAACGCAATATATTTAATTCCATGTTGCAAACTAATGTCACTATCCATTTGGCCTTACACCACATTTCAATTAGCTGAAAGTTAACGAAGTTGTTAAGTTCGTGACTCTGATGTAACCAAACACCAATATTTTTATTTTATCAACTGGGGAGCTTTCAACCGCTACGCTGTTTACTTTCTTCCGAGATAGCTTCGAAGGACAAAACTGTCGGAAAGTGAAATTGTTCAATCACAGAAATGTTTTTCACTCATCGCGGAATTTGTTATTCTCGTCCTTAATTTACATTTGACGAATTTAAATTTGTCGCATTTTTATTAAACGAAACAATATTTACTTATCGTCTTAGCTTTTTATGTGTTTTTGTTAAAATATTTTTTATGCAAAAAATAAACAGCAATTCGATTCATTACAGCACACGCTGTGTCTTGGCGCTGTTAGTTAGACTGTCAACTGTGAATCTTGGTTCGACTCTTGCCAGTTTCTAGAAAAAAAATTTTTTTTTTTTCTTATTTGGTCGTGTTGTGGTCTATTTTTCATAACTTCCTTCCATGTCCTCTCTTTCCCACGTGCTGTTAAGCCTCTAAAATATTCCCTCTCTATTGCAACACATTCAAATATAAATAACTCTGTAGAGAGGAAATCTAGCCAGTCTACAAACATTTGGACATATGCAAACATTGTTAATTAAACTAACTGGTATAAGAAGTGTAAAAATAGGAAATTGTTTTCATGCGTTGCCTAGTAGGTAGAATGGTTTGGCCGAATAAATCTCACTCACATGATAAAGGTTTCAGCTCTTTTACTTTACAAAAGTCAACAAATGATCTTTCATTTGTTGACTTGTTGAGGAAATATGAATATTTTAACATGGGCAGAATGGTAAATGTTAAACACTGTGTAAAGTGGCTACTTAAACCCGCCAATGACAGGTCATAATGCCCTGTAAATGCCTCGACTGCCATATTCCTTTCTCAAAACTGTTTTCCCATCTGTTGCAACAAATTAAGCTCTAAAAAAGAGACTTAGCGGGGTATTCATTTAAAAATTTTATATTTTCTCTTAAAGGACTGAAAAAAAATCCTATAGAAACGGTGCTGTAACGTCGTGTTTCATTAAGCAAAATACGATATATTTTGAAAAACAAGTATTTAAATACAAACAAAATCACATGCTTATGTAGATTATTAAATAATCTGTTTTCCATAACTTTATAGCAAAATACCATTTCATTTTTTTTTAAATAAGAGATGTATTTATATTTAGTCTTGTATTTTACGTAGACTTATATGACATCATAGCTACAAAAGAGTTTATTTTTTTATTCACTATTTTTTTGTTTACGTTTTAGTACATTTCTTATTAAATATATCACTAGATTAATTTTAACTAAAAAATCCGATTTTGCATCGTATGTGCGTGATAACATAAAAAAAACATTAAATGAAGCTTATTGTAGAAATCCACAAAAATTCATTGAAAGAATATGAGGAAGAGAAAATATGAAAAATATCTTGTATCTGTGTGTGTGACAGAGTAAAGTAAATAACCTAGTAGAAATAATAAAACATAATTTGTAAAAAATATTTGTTCCACCACACTTTCTTAATGCAGATTTTTTTACTAAAATCAAAAATTACAATTCTGATATTAATTTTCTTTGTCTCCATCTCGTGGCATATCACTTTACGGTAAGGATATATTGATAATTGATTTTTATACCAGAAGAAAGAGAATGACAAAAATGTTCGCATCGCAAACATCATTTCCTTATACCTAAGAGTATAACGATATATACACAATACAGAGCCCCCTTTGCCAAATATGCTGTTACCTAGGAGCTATAATTTTAACCCAAGTTCCAAGGAAATTCAATATGAACAATATTTAACATATAATAACTATTGATAATAAGTATTTAATTGTATAACAATTAATAAAATTCTGTTATGATGTTCAGATCTTAAAAGTTACGCTGAAATTCATAACTTCCATTTAAAAAAAAGGCCAGTACACAAATAAAGTAAAATCATTTTAAAACTTAACTACAAAAAATGCACTCTTTTGGGGTTGGTATTTGATAAAAAAAAACAGCGTACATACAATACCTACATGTATCTTATGCTTAAATTAAGATAATTTTTATTCTTCTTTTTTCACGTCCACTTTTAAGTGGAGCATGTGGACATCACCAGACGCCTCCAGAAAATTCTATCGCTAGCCAGCACTTTCGCCTCCTCCAACAACAATCCCACGTCCTTTAGTTTCACCAAATAAATCCGAAAAACAGTCATGGACGGTCTCCATGCTAAAAATCATAAATTCGACGCTAATCTTACATGCGTGCATCCGTGATGCACGCATCACTGTCAATAACCGAACGAATTTATTTCACACAAACACCGGCCACAGAACAGCGTCTCTGTCTTCCTTGTTATGAGTTCTACCTTCGTACTCTCTCAGTATTGCTGTATCGGGGTTACATTTCGTAGCAAGGGTAAATATTTTTTGTATTAAAATCCAGCATAGTTATTCAAATTTTACTTTACAAATCCGGTGTGAAAATGTCCATTTGAAAAATGAAAAAAAATACAACCGTATAATTTTAAAAAATCATAGAGATATATCAAGTCTTGTATCGTATGTAGACTAGTGTGACATCACAGCCACTCTAGCATGGATGATTGGCCTCGAGAGGGGAGACTACACTTACGGAGAAATGGAGTCAATGTTTTAACATTGACTCCATATTTATGTTTAATTTGCTGAATGGCTTAATTGATGTACCATCGTTACTGGAACAAGTGGCATTCAGTGTTCCGATCCGCCGGTTGCGAAATAATAATGTGCTGTTCCTCGATCAACACAGCACAAACTATGGCTTGCATGCACCAATGTCCCGATTGTGTCGTATTGTAAACTCAAGACAAGATTTGGACTTTTATGGTGTAAGTCTTTATAGATTGAAAAATTCACTAAGATAGACCGGATCTTGTCTTGAGGTAGTATTTTTTTTTGTCCTGGCTTTAATTTTATTTAGTTGTATTTTATTTTATTAGTGCCTGTATTTATTATAAGATATTGTATTTACCATCGTAAAAATGGACCGCATAAATCCGTCAATCAAATAAATAGTGTTATAGGAGGCTGCTGCGTCTATTCTTGAATTTCAATGTTAGTTATGAAATACCCATACCGATACCCGAGTGATTCGCTCTTCAAAGAATTTTAAGTGCTGGATATTCGTCAACAGTATATATTGAGGTCAGTAGCGGTCACACATCTCAACAGGGAAAAATACGCAAGGGTTTGTCATGTTCATAATACTAGACACTCCAATAAGGATCTGATTCTACAGAGAGGAGTCAATACTTTTTTGGCTCAAAGGCAGCAATATTATATAGGCCCGAGGGTATATAACCTTATCCCAGTTTCGTGGAAATGTGGTGGGATTGCCAGGCTGAGGAAGGTGTTGACTGCATTCTTAATCCATATTGGTCGGAGGGAGTCAGAGAATTTGTTGTCCGATGTAGAAGGACGTAAGCTGGTTGCTTGTTTTACTAGTAATGACTTGGGACTTAGGATATAGAGATTTTGGTATTATTTATGTTTTCTCTTGATATTCATTGTTTACCTTTAAGACTGAAAAAGCACACATTATGATAAAACTGTAAATACTTTATCTGTAAATACATAATTTACTGCCTTAGAACGGGGAAGCTATCCCTAGTTAGGCAGTTTAGATGAACCAACAGCAAATATAAAAAATATGTATGCTTACTTTTACTACTGAATTAATTTGTTGCATAAATAATTACTTGTATATTGCTGTAATAAATATGTAAAATAATAAAAATAAAAAAAATAAAAAAATAGAACTACTTTAAACCTAATATTCTCCTTTGGCACTTCCCCTCAAATCTCAAAAGTTTGGTTTTGTGAGTTTTAGTTATGTGCCATTATGTGAATCCTCACTCCCATATAGGAGTACTGGAATGATACAAAAGTTAAATAATCGACCTTTCGTTTTGACTGAGTACAGACTAGAGTTCCCGACAGCACGCTTCGTTGTTGCTCCAGCAACTCGTAGGCTGGTTGCAAGCTCTTTGTGCGGCCCATGCAATAGTAACACAACGATAGTTTGCTTATAATAGGTACAAAACAAGAAACGTTTTTCAATCGTTTCACTGCAAAATATTTTTGAATACTTCATTTTCTTTTCTGCTGGTATGGAAATAATCGCATAAATATAACTACTTATCGAAAGTATTTACAAAAGATCATAATTTTAAATGGAATGCACAATACATATTAAAATGTTATGTAAGCCACGTACAACAATAAGTATTATAATGTCCTATGATAATAATATTCGGCTAAATGTATAAAGCTAGTTTTATGAAAAATCCGCTCAAGGGCGCATACAATTTTATACGTAAACTTACATTCTAACTAAGCCAAAGCTACATTTCCTGATTTAAAATTGAGGGTATTATATCTACACTGTCGTGATTCGTGATGTCGTGCTTGTATGTATATACAAATAACATTGTCGTGATTCTTTAAGAAATCTTTTTAAAGAAATAAACATTTAGACGTCATATATGATAGTCAGTATATTTATAAGAATATTATGTTTGTGCGTAAAGATATGTATATGTCTCTTTCCCAAAAATAGCGACAAACATTATTATAATACTTAGTAGAATTTTGAACAAACTAAACAATTAAACGTAACTGAACTCTTTAAACTAGAATCTTTAAAATTTATTCATAAATTAGTCACTGATGTAATTGTAGACGAAGAATTAAAACTTGAAAAAAACTGTAGTAAACATGAACACAATACGAGAATATCAGAAAAATATCATACACAATCTTTTAAAACGAGAAAAGGACAATCGAGACTTATAAACCATGGACTGAAATTATACAATAAACTACCAGACAAAAACTAAACAAAAGACTCAGACAACCTTTACAAAAGATGTTAAAAATATTATTATTAACAGTAGAATGTGAATTTTAAAAGTGAAAACATTTTGTTAAATGTATGTAACCCGTAAGGGTTTATCAATAAAATTTAAATAAAAAAATCATTTGAAAAAATACAA
Organism: Micrasema longulum; assembly: GCF_059751315.1. Lineage (NCBI taxonomy): Eukaryota > Metazoa > Arthropoda > Insecta > Trichoptera > Brachycentridae > Micrasema > Micrasema longulum. Next base: position 261,109 of record NW_028277236.1, read on the forward strand.
ATTAGTAATCCCGAAATTAAAGCTAAGTAAGGTAAACACACACTTCTATAATAGAATACACGACAATGTCCTAAATATGACGGGCAATAAAATATTTTTTTATAAAAGGCGCGCTTCTATAAAAGGCATGTTATGGACTTAATAAGTACATGGGAGACAGCAGTATATGGAACTGACTATATTATTTTATTTGTATTAATTTCTTTGATTATTTTTAGAATGTGGATTTATTTTTTGAAACTTGACTATCTCTCTGTGTTGTTTTGTTTATTCATATACGCATTGACTTTCAATAAGTGTGTAAATTATGCCTACATAGAATAAAAATTAAAAACTAAACTAAAAGTGAGATTTAAGTTGAAATTAGGACTGTCGATTCGCAAGTGTGAAGGCAATTGGTTCCAGGCAGAGGGGCCGATCTTCGAACATAGTGTTTGGACAGCGTCGGATTTCGAGAAGTTTTTGTGTGCCTGAATAAAATGCTGACCTAAGAGTAGATTTTCTTTGACACGCATTTTCCCTCATACTTAGGTCCTAGAGGTATCTTGGGGCCATTTCATAAAGAGATTTGAACACTGCCCAGCAAAGCTTATATTTTATACAACTTGAAATACAATTTAATGTCTCTTGTTTAGTTTACGAATTATTTATTTATCTTTTTCAAAATTATTTATGAGATATGCTATAACATTCTGGGAAATCAAGGAAAACCAATGTTTATTTTATTCGAACTTTACAACACTCAATGGTGAAGTTGTTACTACTACGAAATGTATATTAACAGATGCGCTATATTTCAGTATTATTGATGTTTGAGTCTGTAAATAAATTATCAGTTGGGCTTTACCAATGTATAGTTTGTCAGCATTTGTCGCATACCGAGTAATAAATATCGCAAAAGGACACTGCAATACAGTATATCTAAAATATGTACTCGTAACATGTTACCAAACTATATTTTATTTATTATTAATACTCAAAGCATTAACTTTGTGGTCCAACATTTTAATATTTTGTTAATAAAATTTGTATAAAACCACTCACCGACTTATCTGAAAATCTTGAAAAATAATGTCCCATTAATTAATAATCAATTAACTTTTCAATATAGTCCATTATTCGATATTTCATTGCAATGGTCCCCCTACCCTCCCCCTCCCTTTTTCCTCCTTTTCCGATTGTTAATCCTTTTGAAATATTAGCTTCATAAGTCATTAACCCTCGGTGGTGGCGTAGTGAAGCATGTGTCTAACCTGCATGTCGATTTTATATTTTTGCAAATCTACTATGGTGAAGGTGTGTAGTGGTGTTTGAATGTTGTTGTCCTGACGAAGAGACGGGTTACGTCTCGAAACCGGTAGACAGATAAGTCGGTGAGTGGTTTTATACAAATTTTAATAATATAATATATTTTATTTGTTTATATATTTTATTTTTTGCACAACAACAGGCCAGGAGGCCCAATAACAGTTCTGAATTACATTACAGAACACCCAGGCTAGAGAAAAAACACATTTATTTTGTTTTGTTCTCACCGGTAATCGAACCCGGAACCTTCCATGTGTGAGTCAAGCATCTTGACCGCTACATGTATAAGGAATAGCGCGTTAAATACAGGATGATACGTATGCTCAAATCGTGCACGATGGAAAAAAGTTATTTGTTCATACTAAGGGTAATTGACTGTAATATATTTCATTAAAATTAGTAATGTGGATTAAGCAAATGATATAAAAAATACAAAAGAACCTGCTGCCGAATTGCGCGCTTGCAATCCAATAGGACTATTGATTTTGTGATATTTTATTATAATGTTTTTAAAAAGAAATCGATAAAAAAAAGAAGAAAAAAAGCGTTTCAACGCCATTTCAAACCTGCAATTAATAAAATAAAATATAATTTACTTCCCTCTTATCTTTTAAATTCTAATTACGGCCATTGAAAATTAGGAGGCATGGTTTTAATGTTCGTTTTTAAACCCTTACTGCATATTCAGAGGGCCATTAGACCTCTCGTTTTATCTTTCAGAACATCTCATGTTAATCCTTAAAAAGTCTCCCCCGAACCATAATCCTTCCTTCCGATTATACTTCTGAACATAAAAAAATGCTTTGAACTTCTCGTATATTAGTTTATTTAATGTATTTTACTTCATGTTATATAAATCATTAAAAAATATCATTATTAAATTATAATATGATAATTAGATTTGCCTCGTCTAGTAGTCAAAGCGTTTGCCTACCATATAAGAAATCTCGAGGTTTGATTCCTAAAAAGGTTGACCCAAAACAGTTTTTTAAAGGTGTTTTCAAAAAAATGTTTCATCTTCAATGTTACTAAATAGTTGTATTTAAACACTTATAGACTTCTCTATGTAAGGGTTCAGCTCTCTGAACCCGTCGTACCCGTCACTTTTTGAAGACACAAATAAAACTAACATGCAAATACCACTATACACCTTCACCATAGTTGTTGCATAAACACGTGAAATCAACGAGCTGATACGACACATGCTTTTAACCTTTCTGGGCCTATGCGAGGTATCCCCCAAGTAGAATATTATTTCAATAACTTTTTTGTTAATCATCATATTGATTTGATTTTTTCACAATCTTACCCCATGTTGTTAAAAATGTACAAACATTATTGAAATATTTTTCTGCGAAATTCTTTCAGTAATAATTTACATTTGTGTTTACTCTTTCTAATAACTCTTGATGCATTATACTTTCGAAGTATGACAAAAAAAAACTTTTTTTACTGCAAAGAGTTTGCTCCTATACAAAATATGAAATGATAAAAGAAATGTTTTTAGTTATGGGTGTCAAATAAGTCCATTGACGCCACGTCGCGCCGGGTTAAAATTATTTTATTACTGATCAATGGTTTTTAATTCTTCATTTGTTTTTTTTAATTCTTTTTAAAACGATGCTGACCTTTTCTGGTCACCATGTTCAAATCTAAATTGTAATTATTCAAACAACCCCTTATGAAAACTACATTGTTACCGTTTCCATTCTTCATTTCTTCTCTGACTCAGGTAAAAAATATTTTTCCCTCTTCATCGTGAAATGAAAATTACCATAAAAAACATTATTAACGTTAACGTTATGCCGTAGTTACAAAAAATATTTTCCATGTCAATGCTGTTTAAATTTATATTAAGTTTTCAAAATTGAATTCGCGTAACATCTGAAAACTACCCAAATTAAAAAAAACATACCAATAAAGCAAATGAATATTTATTTGAAGGTTCGCCAGAATACATTAAATGCTTAAATTAAAAACGTATTTCTAACTGGAAAAAATTGAGCCGAAGAATATGGTTTAAAAATTTTAGGAAATACTTTTTGCATTTTAGATGTACTTGTTTTTTCTTGAAATGTTTGTAAAATGAAGAAGTGTGTACTGTTGATTATGAATATTTTGTCAGAAAAAATTACTATTGGCGATGAAAGGTGCATGAATTTTTCTTCGATTTTTCATTACATCGTGATGTTGTCACATGAACATTATTTTTCTTCATCTTTTTTTTTTAAAATGTATCATGACTTTTAGATTTACAAATTATTGAATCAACTGTTTCTTTTTTCTTTTCATCAATATTTATTATTATTCCACTTTTTTATACTTGCATATTTAACCTACTTTACACTTTTGAGTGGGTATTTGTAAATTGTTAGTTTATTGTTATCACCTATTTATTTTTCAATATATTTTTTTAATTAATGACATCCTGTGTCCAGGCGGATGAATAATACATTTCTGTATGTGAAATAAAACCAGAAAACTGGACGAGAGTTTTTTTTTAGAATAGAGAAATATTTTCTATCTCATGATTTACCCAAATATTTCATGTTTGGGGCCATTTTCATCGAGTTATAGGAAACTGACTATTAGAAAATTGAAATCAAATTGCGATAGAGAGGGGTTCGTACCTTAAAACTTTTATCCGTCCGCGACACGGGACCACAACCCATTTTCGACAAAATGGCTACTCTCAGGTAAAAATCAAAATAAAGGAAAGAGGAGATAAATCCACCTAGTGGTGTAGTTGTTGGCGTCTTCGCCTGCCATTCTTGAGGTCCAGGGTTCGATTCCTGGCAGGATGGACACAAAACTTTATTTTTTTAAGGTTGTTTAAACTGCAATATTTCATTGTTTTTGGCACCTGAAGCGTAAGACTCATCACTTATTGGTAAAATCGAAATTGATACACTAAAATGTATTCATTTGTATGAAAATTTAAATTGTCTTCCTCAGTTTCCTGTAATTAAACATGTTTAAGAAAAAAAAATATACGCATACTATTTTTCATACAGTAAACTTAATTTTACTTTGTTGATAACTGTTAACTTCCTGTTATAATAAAAACTCATGGACAATGAGATATTATTGTGTAAAAACGCATTTAAAACCATAAATAAATCTTAATAAACATTACTTCCCAGCGAGTTAAATGCAGCCATTTGCACAAACTAGAAATATTGTTGTTGTTATTTAGAAAACCAATACATTTTCTGTTATATTATTGATAAGAATATACGCCATTTTATGCCAATGAACTGAATTGAAAAAACTTTTTAGAAAATGTAAAACAAAATATTATAAAAAGCTTCATGAATGATATCGTCTGCTTCGTATTTCTGTCGATTTGTTTGATTTTCCGCGCGCTTAAATAAGTGTAACAAAATGTTGTTATTGTTTCTGCTTCATTTAACTCGATGCAAACTTTAGTAAGTATGGTGTCTTCTGAACTGCACCGAAACTTCTGAATAAACTGCATTACGACAAATTTAACTGCGTTCTAGACGTGATCCTAAGTTATTCCATTTGCGAAATCTTCCAGTTACAGTTGACGAGTCGTTAAACTTTACTGAACGCCTCAGTGGATAAAATTAGGCTGACCGTAATTCGTCGGGACAATAAACGGGACCCGTCGGAAAAGTAAGGGATATGGGAGGGGAGTTACGAGTGACGAGGTAAAATAAAGAAAAATGATGAACGGTTTTAGAGCAAAAAATGTAATACGTGATTTCAACGAACCGTGCATTCTGCATGTCAAGGGAGTCGTTCAAATTTTTTACTCGATTGTTGTATTTTTTGCATAAAATCTTAAGCTGAGATGTGGACGAATTTCTATAGCGCTGTTTTTATGATACACTATTAAATAAATGTTTTGTTAAGATATATTACGTAAACTGTTTTTATGACCTACCCGGATACTTCAATTTTGGGGGGCATTTTTAACAAGGTGCGAAAAAATCACTATTTGAAAATGGAATCAAGTTGAGGTAGAGCGAGTTTGGAGCCTCTGATCTCTAATTAACGTTTTTGCGAATTTATGCAAATGTTCACGCACATGAAGGAAAGAAAAAAAAACGGTTTTTTTTTAATGATCAAGATCACTTGTGAAAGAAAATAATAAATGCCTCAAAGACAAGAAAAATTACTGCGATTTTGGAAACATTTTATTTGCTTGTTTATTTATGACTTTTTTTGTTTTTCAATTTTTGTCGGCCTCGTGGTATAGTGGTCAGGCCGTTTTCTTACCATGCAAGAGGTCTTGGGTTCGATCCCGACATGGTTGGCATGAAATATTTATTTATAAGGTGTTTTTACACTTGAATTTGCCGTTTGCCTAGCATGCAAAAGGACTCGGGTTCGATTTTTGACATGGTTGCTAAAATATATATTTCTTTAAAAAAGTAGTTTTTAAATCATAATATTTGATTGTTCTTTTTTACGTTTTTTTGTTGTAAATTGTTTAATATTATTAAACATGTTTTAAGTCTTTTTTGTAATTTCTCAATTTTTATTACAATACAGTAAGACTTTTATTATTATTATCTAGAATATTTCATATCCCCTGGACTGGCGCCTGAACCGTAAGACTAATCATCTAACCTTCATGTAACAAAAAATATTAATATATGCTGCAACTGGTGTACCGATGCAGTCCCCTATGTACTATTAGGTGCAGAAAGGGATCGACGATGATATTTATGACTTCATGACTGCCAATTACAATGTACTATATAATTAGATCATTATAAAACATGTTTTTGAAAGTATGCGCAGTAGATTATTAAAGTTCAACAAAAAGTTTATAAAAAAATAGCAAATAAAGATGAATGAGTTGCTAATACACATTATGATACATAGTTAGAGAGGAAGAGTATAAAACTGGTAATCTCAGGATGAAAAAGATCATCCACCTCTCTCGGAGGACAATGGTCTGTGTTGCCTAACTCTTAAATAATTGTTCGGTACATGTATTTTATGCGCTCCGAAATGTTGGAATTGTAAATTAACCCGTTTAGAAGTTTAAAGGCCATCATAAGCAAGGTGATGCTCCTTCTAGCCCGCAAACTTGTGATACCAAGCATACCTAAAGGAACAATGATGGGTAATGCAATGGGTAGTATCCACACTTTCTCATGTACAGTTAACGAAGAAAGTTCTTCTGTATTCTCTCCACCATTAGTGAGTAAGTGGCTTCTTCAGCATTCTACTCCACCGGACCACTCTCCAAAAAGCTACGCACTAGAGTTGTTTACAAAAGTTTGATGGTATTCAATTCTGCGAAGTGTTTAAAATTGTGTATTACAAATCTCAACATCTTGGAAGCAGAGCGACTCACATTTACAGAGTGACTACGAAACGTCCATGAAGTATTAAAGATCACCTCCGGGTCCGAGCTGTGCTAGTTATAATATAAAGTATGTATGATAATTTCTAGTAAAACACATCACCATGCACTTGTCGATATTAAAATCTACTTCATTATCCTTACTCCAGTTAAGAATTTCATTGATATCCTGTTGCACAGTCGTTAACGGAAATAATATTTTAATATAATTTAAGATACTAAAAAATGTTCTTCAATTTTTGTATATGACCACTTACCGACTTTTCTATGTCTACCGGTGTCTATATAGTAGGTTTTGCATGTTGGTTTAATTGGTGTCCTGACAAAGAGATGGGTACGTCTCGAAACCGGTAGACGTAGAAAAGTAATTAAGTGGTTATATACGAATATTTCTTAACATTAAGTAAAATGTTTGACCACAAAGTTCACGCTTTAAATATTAATAATATAATTTAAGATCATCAGCAAAAAGCAGAAATTCGGAAAGTCTTACGCATTTACCCATACCTCTTATAAGTAAACAAAAATCATTGTTTTCCTGAAACCTCATATTCATTTCTTAATGGTAAATATTACGATTATTTGACTGTTTAAATTGATGTCCCTTGTCATTTCGACGCTTGTGACAATCATTATAATATTGACATGTTAACCTATCTGAAACGGCAAAAAGATGCTGACCACCTTATGATATAAATGAATCATTTGTGAAGTCTCATTTTTTTTATATAACTACAAATTTCTAGCACAAACACACATTAGGAGCAAGTACACAAAAATCAATATATAACTGTGTCAATAATCCTTTACCTATAAGTGTCCACAGCCGATCACCAAAAATCATAATGAATTGAAAAAAATAAGCAAACCATATGTGTTAAGAAATAAACTTAAAAAATGAACAAAATAAATGCTGAAGTCGGGTATTTTGGAAATATACAATATTATCGTGGGTATCAAGTGATAGAATCCACTGAATTCTCCCAGGTTTAGTTTCAAAGTAACATTTATAAAAACCCATTTACATTTTCAAAAATATTTTAATGTTTTCGGCAGAAAACATTAAAATATTACAGTAGTTTAGTACAGACTGTTACGGGTTAACGCTTGACAAGTCTCCTTTGATAACTATGTTTCTCGCAGTGTTTTTGTGCAGCTTGGTAAACTGCGAGATAAAGAGTTATGATACCATGATAAATGACCAACTCAATCAGTCAGTCGAGTAGATATAATATATGGAAGATAAAATAAATATAAAATTTAAAGTTTATCAGCATTAAATTCAATATGGCTACCCTAATGAGCGATTCGAGTTTTAATTCATTGTTTCATCTTCTCAGCTGTAACTTTCTAGGATGTTGAGTAAGTACAAAGAAACTTTTAATTTAAGTTTTACGGTAACGTTACAGTGTAAATGTATTGAAAAATCTAACGTTGCTAATACCTACAGTACCTACGCGTATCATCAACGGGTCATTTAAAATGCAAATTAGTCTCCAGACTCCTCCAGGAAATCATAATTATTACATCTGCACCTAACGGAATATATACATAGTATTATCACTCCACTGCCATTGGTGCTGTTATCGCAGCGAATCGACGATCGTGTCGACGCTCCATATAATTTTCCAAACTCACAATATCTAAAGTTTACAAAAAAAACAGCCTAAAACATACAGCTTATCAACATCTACACGATTCCGGTGTCCGTGCAATAGTAAAAGTGAAGTGCTTCATAAAACAATCAAACGGAAGAATTTAAAAGTGAGTACAATTTTTATACAGTCCACAATATTTCTTATGTTATCAGTGTACAAAGCCTGAAAGGTCATGAACCGAAAAAAGATTCCTAATTTGTTGAATACTTGTATATAGATTACACAAACATCACTCTGTCAGATTTAAAATTTACACTAAAAATGTATTATGTAACTTAGTAGACATTATAAAAATAAATATGTACATCTTCCCTCCCCTCCTTATCCTCTCTTTAAGCATTTTTGTCCTTATCCCGCCCAATTTACAGTAACTTAATGTTCTTAAAATTAATATTTAAAAAATCTTTGATTATTGAGTACATGAAAATAACATTTTTATATGTATAAATTGTATGTATTTATTTGATATGTAATATATTTTCTTTACTAACTTTGTATACTATGTGGAAATCTGTTATTAGTTCTGAGTTTATACACTATATCTGTTTGTTTACTAAAAATATGTATGTAGAACTGTTGATTTCCCTAATAAAATAAAATAAAATGAAATAAAATATATTTTTAAAATTTATATCAACCCTCTACAAAATGTTGGCAAAAAAAATATTAAATCCGACATTAGCCCTTTTAGACCTAAGGCACAGATTTCACACATAGATCTGTAACTATTTTTCATTCCACCCGAACACAGAAAATAAAAACTAATCGCAAAACGATATTAATCCATTTTTTCCGTTTTTAACGTCTATAATTATTTAGTTTCAGTGCCGAAACGTATTTTATTTCATATTTCGTGGTGTTTTTTGTCAAAAAATAATACATACCTACATATATAATTTACTTGCACCACAAAACAGTGCTCGTAGTCTTAGATTAGCAGTTAACGAACTAAATTTACTAATATAAAATTGCAAGGAAATATTCCCAACAACTTTACTAGGCACAAAAATACTTATTTTGAAGCTACTAATATACAATTCAAATCATAATATTTAATATTATAAAATTACGAAATTAAAGTTTAAGAATAAAACAATGTTAATAATTCTTATATAATTTAAAAAATAAGCAACCAAACAATCTAGACAGCTAACAATCTCATTTTAGAAAACTTGGGTTAAAGGAGAATGATTACGGATAAAAAAAATATACAAAAATAACTGAAAATAAAAAGAAGAGTATTTTAATAAAATGTTGATTTTTAAAGACAACCTCTTTCAACTGACTTTTTTGGATTCTTTCGTAAGATGCGAAATGCCTTCATTTTCAAATTAAATATGTGGTCTAACGACAATGTCAATTTAAAAGAATCTCAAGTATTCAATCATAAAACGTCGATTTTGGATAGCTTTTCACTTTCAGTGCAGCAGAACTTTTATTTAGCAACATATTATAATTTTTGTTATCCATTAGTCCATTTTATTACTTCAAAGGGAATATGTAAACTAAATAATCGTAATGTTGCGTTATTCGCAATAATAAAAACTTATAATTAGTCTTTTCCAACATGATTTGCATTTAAAATCAAAATGTTTTTATTCTGTCAGAACATTTTTCATAAATTTTACATCGAGTCGGTTATTGAATGTTATTATGAAAATGGCGCCTTGCCTGTTGCGCTTGACGATCGGGCTTGCCAACCTAACTATTAAAAAAGCTTACAACATTATTATTTAACCGCTTAGCGCCATCTAGTGATTATTGGTAGCGATCGTCTAACCACAAACAATACTGTTTCAATTTCAAGTCGCTAGATGTCACGAAACGGGTTCAATGGGATTTTTTGAAAACAAGCACCTACTTGTTTTCCGCCGATATTAATTTTTTTGGTAAAAGGCCTCAGTAAAGAAAAAAATGCTCCATTTATCATTTCACAACGAATTTGGAACATTGTTGCTTACCTTATCTTGGCAGTGCCCACACGGAAAGAAAAATTGCTGGTTTCCGAATGAGAAAATCTACCTGAAGAAGAGCTCTTCAATCTGGTAGTCTGGGCATATTTTTTATATTTGATTTTACCTACGCAAAAATGGATAATCCAGAAGTACATAATATTCACTTCATTGGTTTGAGGAAAAGAAGGAAGTGAATTCTTCAGTTACTGGAATTAAGCATCATTAATTCACTAAAAATATTTAAAAACTTTTAAAAGCCACAAAGCCAACAGGGCCTGTATTCTAATGGGAACTTCAAAATTAATGTTAAATTTTATCTACAAAGTAAAATTAAGTTTCATGTGTGAAAATTATAATATGTTAACAATTTTGTTTTCTAAACAGGGTCAATTACAGGTTACCGACGAAGATGCTTTGAATCTTCATACAAATATACACATTTTCGTACATGAATATCGCTGTTACTATATAGTCTCGATATGTACCGATGAAGACGGCGTTTGTAATCGCGGCCCCAGATCTGAATATCTGACAGAACTTATAAAAGGACCTCTGATAGTAGCGAGAAGCTCCATTCGGTATTAATAGAAAGCGTGGATGATTGACAACTCAGGAACTAAGGTGAGAATTTAAGAACTAAGTAATCATATTTTTAATGAAATATCTCGTGTCATTTATGTCGCAAAGAGAACCCACATAATTTTGCAAAGTAGTCAAATACATTAATAGACAATTAGAAAAACCTAAAGTAGAGAGATAAAATAAAAATACCATATACATTAAATTATTTTTTATTCCATGTTGGGTAGAACATCAACAAATATAATATAATATGCAGATAAATTCAGTAAGAACAGGTGTATGTACAAATTATCTACGCGATATATACATACAGGTTAAGTAGGTATATACAAAAACAAATTCTTTGGTTTGTACAAAAGGATAGTATTCTTTAAAAATAAAACCGAGTTAATGTTTTAAGCAGCTGAGATATTTAGGAAATCATTCACAAGCAGATCATTTACGTAATATTTATACAATATAATTTATTTATCTATAACTATAATTTAATAAATATATTTTAAATATTTAAAGTAATCCAATGCAATATAATTATACTTACGAAGTGTGTAATTGGGTCTTGTCACATTTTTTAATTATTACTATTTTTGAATAAGCAAAAAATTACAATGGTAACGATATTATTACTTTTTCCATGCGAAGTCAGATAAATTTTTAATGGTTTAAAATATGCATATTTTTAATTACCTGGAAATGAGACTTTTCACGCCCTATGGGACAAACAGCGCGTATTACATTACCGCGTCATACTTGTACGTGACACTTGTTAAAACCGCACTCGGTGGGGAGGCCGGATGATGTGAAAGTGACACGACACCGACTGCGAGCCGTTTTGTACTAGCTCATTTTTAAACTCGAAAATTATGAATGAAATATTGTTTTTTATACAATGATGGTCATGGATATCATGTAATTGGAATATTAAAAATCAACTCAGAATATTTCATATATTTCCAACGTAACTTCTGATTTTGTAATAATAATGTATTGCAACTGAAATTTTAATTTCTTAAAAAATCCAAGTATATTTTTACTAATACATAAGCCGAAAATATTTTTTCATTGATTGCATGTTGTAAAAAAAAATTTAATTATTAATTTAAAACTGCATGAGATATTTTGAAGATTTTTTATAAGAATTGTGGAGAATGTTAGTGCTATTATCATAGGTATACTTTATTCCAATGAATACACATTTTAAGTACACACAAGACCTCATTGACAATATAAAAATGTACTAATAATGGTACATATGTTGTCAATTTCAGAGAATCACGAGCAGAAGAAGATTGAATTTATAATATGCATTATTAGTTACAGTATACATCTTCACGTAAAGTCACAATTGAAAAATTTAATATTATAAGAAATACATACATAGTTCATAAACTCCTTTTTATAGTGAAATTTTTATTTTACAGGTGATTGGCAAAATGGGTAGACACTTTTATTGAATATGGAACCGATATGACAATGGATTTTCAGTGACAAAATATTATTTGTATAAGCTCTGATATTTACATAATATTATTATCTAAACACAAATAGATAATGCATTGTGTTGACTGCTAAAAAAATTTACCAGACATCAGTCAACATACATACAAATTTGTAGACATGTTTCTATGACAGTTTTTATATGAACTACGATGAACCGACAATACAGTTAAAAGGACACCACAATCACAAAACTACACATGTAGTTAGAGCAGTCGTTTTGGATAAGGACTAAGAAAAGAATGTAACATGATGTCGAATAATATTTAATAACTATTATTCATTGTTTTAACACGTTGACTGCTGATCATGCATTTGTAGGTGATGAGGAAAGTGCGAGGGGTGCTGATTACGCATTATAACAGTGTGTTTTTTCCATTCGTCAATATTCAACAGGCAACTGTCGTGATGATTTGTTCATTCATTGGCCACAACACTTGAACATTGTTATAAACTATCTTTAAATAAATAATTCCTCTGTACGTGTGATGTCACCGTACTTCTCCTAAACGGCTTAACCGGTTTTCAGAGAAATATAGATCTTTGCGCTGTGCGTGTTCTAGATATTAAAATCTTCAATCGAGTATGTAAAAAAAAAAGTTAGGAGCATAAATGTTTTATTCATCGACCTACCAGGGTTGTAGAATGTAGAATGCATTTACAAAAAATGGAAAGATGTTTTTTGTTTAAAAAAAGTTTTTTTTTTTAATGTTAACAAACAGCATTTGTTGTTTGTGGATCTCAATCAGATTCTGTTCTTAAATTCCTTATAATTTTTACCCATTTATTACTTTTTATTGGATTTTTTGTAACACTAAAATAATATTAAATTCAATACATTTTTAAAAATCGTACTCCTACATAAGTACACCCCTTTGTCATTGAGACGACCGGAGTTTGACGTTTGCAAAAAGAATGCCGTATTTGAAAAAATATTTATTTTATGTTTTGGAATTCAACCATAAACAAGTACCAAGAACTTCGGTACCTACTTATCAATGAAAGTCTTTTTCCAAGATAAAAGCAGGCAGACCAACGTTCGGGTAGGACAACGTCTGTCGGGTCCGCTAGTGTATAATGAAATAGTTTACTAAAAGCATTAACGTATTATTAAAGCTATTTTGCAGAAAAAAAAATAGCATTCCCCACTTTAACCTTTGACAGAGCGGCAGTCAACCAAACAAAATTATGAGAAACTTCAAATATATACTTTTTCTAGCCTTTAGGCTCCAAAATCAACTTTTGACGGATGATATTTTTTATACATAGTAGTGCTTCAATTACTTAAAGATGTTTCCATATTTTTTTATCTGTAAATGAAAACGAATTATTGTATGATTAACCTTAACTAGAAGGGACATTCTATTTGCTTATGTGTACCACCGGATTTACAGTTTTATGCAGCATATGAAAACATTTAGAGTTATTGAAAAAAGTTAATTAAACAATATAACATCTGCTAAACAGAAAAACCTCACATCAAATAATTTATTTACTTCTAATTTGGAATGCAAATATGTACTAACTAGATAAAATTTAATTAAAGCTAACTATATCCATAAAAACAAATAATTTAAGATTACAATTAAACAATAATTTCAAATCTTTAAACATAATCAAAATAAACTCTAAAAGGAAAATAATACAATCCACATCTACTACAGGTAACAGTAGTGCTATTTACATACAAGTAGTAACCACTATTGATATAGAGAAAATTCGAGATACACTGTAATATCTCAATGCAATGGTATTCTAATTGGAAATTTGCACTATCGATAAAATCTCACTTTATTATTTATTAACGTCAGTCATAATAAACCAAAATTTATTCAAAGTAATTTTTCGGTTAATACTCGCTTAGTAATTCAGCCAAATTGGCAGTTTAGTAATATCCAAAATGCATCGAGAACACAACCAAATGTATTTAATATAAATATTTCATTACAATTAGACTACGCTACCACCTATTGTCGGCTGACGACATCTCCCATTTCCAAAGTTCAGATTATTTTGATTGTTTTGCCTACCTAGAGTATTAGAGTTATTTGGGATCAAGAATCCAGCGATTGCACTGCTATTGCTGTTTAGACTTGTTCCACTGCCGTGCGAATCGTTTCCGCCTCCAAACTGAGAGGAATTAAACGGAGCATTTGCTGCAGCGTTATTTTGATTACCGTAAGCATTATTTGATATTGTATTAACTATAGAATTGTTCTGAAGAGCGATTAACAAGTCAATAAGGGCGTTGGCTGAATTTAAAGGCGATAGCATTGTAAATAATAAACAGATGCAGGAATTAGATTGGCTAGGAGAAGACGAGGAATAATTCGGTTGGTTTTTGTTTTGGTTCGAATTAGAAGATGAGATTAGATTTTTGGTGGATCCAGTCGAACTGTTGGTTGAGTTCGCTCCCGAGTTGTTTTGCACGTGGTGGATAGGACACGAAACCTGAAGGTGGCAAGTCCAGTGAGCTGAAGATATCCCCATCTGCGCGGCCGCTAAACGAGCCAACTGCAGGCAAGACACATTGTCTGCATCGAGCAGGTTTGGATTTGCATTATTCTGAAAAAATAGTTATGAACATTGAAATATATTCAACTCAAAACATTTAATAATAAGAAATACTTACTTTATGTATTTTAAGTAAATAAACATAATTTTAGAAACCGAATACTTTTGGCATATACAATAGCGAAATTCTTATAATATCACTTGGTATGAGCAGACGGAAATTTGATAAACACAATTTGGGTATTAAAAAATGGGTATTAGTTTAAATACACTGATTTTCTACCCTACAACAGAGATAGATATGCAGCGAAATTTTTTATAAGCATTTAACTTTTTTTCTGCATGTTTTTAAAAAGGAATAACCTGCCAAGTCCTATTCTAGAAGTTTGTCAGCGGTGGAAAATAGAGGATATGGAAGAAGGTTATGAAAAATACACCACAACACCCCAGGCCAATTAAGAAAAAATCTTTCTGAATTTTTTCTTGCAACTGGTGGGAATCGAACCCGCGACACCAGCTTCACAGTTGGACGTCTAATCAACATTTAAACCGACCTTTAAAATGTCAGTTGAGTTCACTTCAGCTTCAGACGTTAAACTGATTAAACCTAGCATGTCCTAGATTTATTCTTACCCCCAATGGCTCTTTTTTAACTAGCCACGCGACGTGGAATTAGGTTTCTTAATAAATTATCTTACCCATATTAGCAACTGGGCGACAGGTAAATCTCCCGCAGCGCACGCCAAATGTAGTGGGGCTCTGCCCCCCGCTTGCTGGTTGACGTCGGGAGCCCTCGCCCTGGCCAGTGCCCCTAGGAGTGGGGGAAGCTCCCCACTGAGCGCAGAAAGACAGGCATTTCCAACGTCATCAGAGGAAGGAGTGAGGAATGCTTTGCGTTCGTATTTCAGTCTTATCCATCTAAAAATAAACAAACACATATTAGATAAAAGAAAAGAAGGTTTTGTTAACTAGTTTTATAAATTAAATTTTGAAACAATATTAATAAGTTATTGTCTTTTGTAATATCTAGTAATAAAACTAGTAATCAGTCTTATGCTTCTAGCGGCAGCCCTCAAAAATGTTAGCAAACACACTAACCAGTACACCAAAAACCAGACTAATCTTTAATAGATTTCCTATGATTGATTATTTGACAAAATTGTAAATAAATTAGAAAATTATTGTTGGAAAAAATGTCCTTTTTGCTTCAAAATTAAGGAATGTTATATTACATGATTGGATTTGGTTTCACCAAAAAACATCATTGTTTTTTTTTTGTTTTCTTTTAAATACCCTGGAATTTCAGATTCCTTTTTTATTCATAGCAAAACTTAGTCCTATAATGTCTTGGATTCATTATATTTTACTAAGCATTATTATTCTTTACAAGTTATTTAGAATTTGCTTTTTAATTCAATTACTTTTCTTTTATACAAATATTTTTTTTTCTTTTTTACTATGTAAAGTTTCACTTTTTATTTTGCATAGCAGTATGCTTTTTATTGTTTCTACATGTATACAAAAAAGGGTTGTTTATCTTTTAAATTTTTACTTACTATGTTTGTACTCACCTGTATATTTTTTGTAAATGCCCCTTGGGCGTATTGTAAAATTAAATAAATAAAATATTTAAAAAAACAAATAAATTATAAAACAATTAAAATATTAAAAAAAACAAAAAAATTATAAAACAATTAAATTTCTTACTGTTCTTTTTCTTCTCTTGATGAAGTGGGGTTAGGTTTAGTATGTCCTCTGATATTTGCTTCCCAAACGGAATTAGCCAAACTATTTCCTATTGAGAGCATTACACTCAAATGACCGGGCCTAAAAGACATACCAATTATTTAAAAAAACACATAAATAACAACTTGTTTTAGAGAATAAAAAAACAGAAAGCTAAAGAATGTTAATTTGAGATTTGTTTTTGAGATCTGAGAAAGATTTGCATCTGTCGATCCTGAATTTTCGAGTCACCGAATGTTCCACTTAGGTCGACAGGTGCAGATTGCCTTATTTGTGCCAAAAATTAATTTTAATATAATAAAATTACATAATATTTCAAAATCATGTATTTTTCAATTGATTAACTTCAGTACAATTTTAAATTTACTCACGGCCATTCATCTAATTCCAGTGACCTAACTCTAGATATATGAGATCCGAGATTCCTATGAACTCCTGAACATTCGATGCACATCAAAACACCAAGATTTAGGCTTGCCCAATCAGGATCTGAAATTAAAGTAAGGTTAAAAGATAAAGTAGGATTTCAATACAAAAAGGTAGAATTAGTAGTCAAGACCTGCGGGGTTTACTTATGTATTTGACAAAAAATCTGCTTTTAAAATGCTCTGTCACGGAACAAAGATGAAAAAAATTCATATGAAAAATAAAAATAGTTAATAATAATTTGAGAAGGGTTGTGATCCTGTAGGTAGTGTCCCGGACTTCGGGGCAGAAGATAAGAAGCACACATCCCCCCTACCACAAATTATTTCCCATTTTCTAACACAATTATTCACAACTAAAATCAAAAGGCCCCAAAATTGATATAATTGGGTTAATCATAAGAAAACAAAGTAAATTTTAAAAACAATGTTGATGATTGTAGTAAAAAATATGCTATTTCAACAGCAGAAATTTTTGTCTCCATAAAGAATAGTTTCAAAAATACATAGTGACTGAAAAATCTCTTAAATAAAAACAATTTGCTCCATTAAGGAATTTATGACAGAAAGTAGAATGTTACTTGATTTATTTAGGAAGACCAACTGACACAAGTTATTTATAAATCAAATATTATGAATTACATAAAAATACAATTACAAGCGTTCTAATAATTACCATAAACAAAAACATACTACCTCCATACTTAACATTTTTGAACAAACAACAAATAAATAATATGTATCACAGGACGAATCATTGGTGTGTCGTGGGACACACAAATAATCAGTATTGTGCAAACATCAATCTAAAAATTGTAATATCATTAGATAATTTAATGAAAAAGACTTGAGAGGCGATCACAAGAATACTACAGCTTAGCCAAAATTCTGGTTTGAAACTGTTCTTTATCTTGAACGCAATTGACAGTAATGTTTGTGCATAATTTACAATACCTAAATTCATCTCCAATTGAATACAAAAAATATGAACAGAATAGTACAATATGATATGATTTTATATTTGAATACAAATTATTATTAATAAATAATCAATCGCACTTGTTATTAATATTAGTAGATTGATGATGATAAAAAAATGTGTTTTAATATGTGTAAAAGAGTGATATATTCTAGTAATAGTTTCGTAATTGAGTTTAGTTAAAACAATGTAGCAATTCATAAATTTAAAAAATGTTAATTACCGAGTGCATCACAATCCACGCATGTCGCGTTGCCCGGCACAAGATGGACGTGTCGCGAGATAGCCGCCTCCGCCCCTCCCGGCCCCTGTAAGGAGGCCAGGATCTGTTTCTCCACAGCCGCAACCCAGGCATCCCGGTCCTCACAGCTTCCGGCCTCAAACCGCCAGCGCTTCCCTTCCAGGGAGACAATGCAGAACTCGTACACTTCTTGGTCTGAAAAAATATTTGTTTTTATTCTGCGATTAATATCAAGGAAGAATGTTGTCGATAAAGCACCTGATAAGAAAAATAAGGTATTTATTACACATTTAGAGATGAATTTATACTAAATTAATTAAAATTTAAATTTATTAACTGTTTCAATAAAGGTCAATGTTGAAAACTCTCTAAGGGTTAGAAATCCAGCCTATGTCTACAAACATTTCGACATTTTCAAAATATATTTGATTAAACCAACAAAATATAAGAAGCATAAAAACAGAAATAATGTATTTTCAGGTGTTGTGGAGTGTGTAAAATAATTGAGCCAGATGAATCTTACCCCCGCCAATAAAGTTATCAGCTCATTTACTTTACAAAAGTCAAGAAATGGAAGAATTGAGGAAATATGGGAGTTCACAGATATGCAAAAGGGTAAATGATACATTATGTTTTTATGTGACATTCATATGTTTTAAACAGGTTGTGGTTCAGTGGCTAGCCACTAGTGTCACAGACTCTGAAGGTTTGAAACCCGCTCTACAACTCTGCTTATGTTTCCCTTATTCTAACACAATTATTTACGACAAAAAGAAATAATATTTGGAAAAATAATAAGAATGCATGTACTATTTATAAATAAAAAAAATGTGTAAAGCGATCACTAAAACCAGCCAATGACAAATCATAAGCCCTGTAATGCCAAGACTTCCATGTTGTCTTCACAAAAATGTTGTTTTCAATTGAAATAAATGTCTTAATATGAACTTTTTCCTTGATACATTTTCACAGAAATAAAATATAAAAGCACTATGAATATTACTATGCAATTTATAAAAATAAATAAATTGCAAATTCTTACCATCTCCTTCCCCATCCTTCTTCAACCCACTGCTCTTCATTCTCCTGTGTCTTTTCTTCACATGGGGTGTGTCCATTTTGGAGCCAGCTCCGAGGGTCGAACTATCCCCATTGGTTGGAGCGACAACATTACTGGAAGAGCTTAAGTCATCCTGAGCCATATTCCCTGAAGATGGAACATTAGCCCTGCCCGGTTCCTTCAGTACTTCATAAGCAGTGAGAAGGACCTTGTCAGTTAGCCTCTGCATTTTGCCATCCTTGGATTGATAAGCTAATAAAAAATATATTTATTGTTTTATTAAATATTTGAGGTTATCCAGGACAAATTTTCAAGAGACGAAAAATTACATTCAATAATATTTGTAAAGGTATAAGAAAAATGGTACCGATGCTAATGTAAGGAAGCGAAGTATGGAAGAAAAAAAAAAATTTTTTTAACAACTTCCATTTATGTTTTTTCCTTCTCTTTTTTGTACTTTCATTGATAACCTTACATATAATTATTATATGATATAGAAACTTCACTGGTCCATTAGAGTGAAGTCGAACTGTGTAAAATATAAAACTATGTAACCGTACTGTATGTTTCCTGAATTAAAGAAAATAAATAAATAAAATAAAATAAATAAAACGTCAAAAGTCAGAATGAAAGAGAAAGCGATGTCTGTATGCAGACATAGTGATGTGGCGTTCTATCCTTTCTGTCTACCCTTACAGGGAAATGGCATGGTTTGTTTTTAGATACATATTTATATGACTGGGATTTTCGTAAAACTAGTGTATCCTCTAGTGTAAAACTAGATATAATACACAAACAATGAAAGAAAGTTATTTTGTAGTTAAATGGCTTTTACACATTCTAGTTCATGAAAATGCTAGAAAGACTTTAAAATATATGAAAATCAAACATAGTATTTTTCATCGGTATAAGATACAGGTTTCAATTTAGATTTTTTTTGTAATATTTTATTTAAAAACTTGTACATATTTAAAAAAAAAAATGATTTGGTAAAAATATACTTACTACTCAGAGATAATCCACTGATGCCATCATTAATATTGCTGCCGTTGTACGTTTGATGACCTCCAGGAAGAGTGGTAATAATTGATTTTGATCCTCTGGGCTTCTGCCCCGGCACTTTCACAGTTACATATTGGAGAGATATCTCCTTTCCGTGGATATTTTCCATGTAGTCCTGGAAGAAAAAAAACATTTTTACCCCCCTTCTAATAAATAATTAAAGAAATGTTGAGTTGTGAATTTGGTAACTACTATTATAATAAAATTTTATAAAAATAATTTTACTCTTTTTATATTAATTTAAGTTTACTTGAGAAAATAATTTTGACTTCTTGAAAATTAAATGACATTACAAAGCTAGAATTGAAGAAATTCAGAAATTCAGAAAAAAAAACAAGTTTTTAAAACACCAAGACATTTATTATGGGCATGGACAGAATTTTTTTTTGTTTGAAAACTGTTGACCGTACAGTAATAAATACTTACATTTTGTGGATATTTTTCATTCGACTTAAGATATATTTTTTAGAAATTAAAGAAATTGTGTATCAAATTTAAAATTCATAAATTTATATTTATCATACATTATGTGTCCAGTAAAACAATCATAAAATGTATTGAAGGTATTTGTACATGGTGAATAAATGTATACTTTTTTTTATATTTATAATTGTTAAACTTACATTGATGCTAGGGTGGTAGGTTAGTCGGCCATCATCACATAAGGCGACATACTTCTTCTTCCACTCCTTGTTCAAAGCTTTACTACTTTTCTTGTACAGATAACCTTGCTTAATAGGAATTGCTCTGCCAGAACCAAGTTCTCCATTTTTAAACTTGTCATCCCCTTTTTTGGAAGGCGTAAAAAGGTTGGATCTTCTCCTAGTTTTCCTCGAGGTGGTTGGAGTTGACGACGGAGTGGGCAGGTCTTTAGAATCTTTGTAGCCGGAGTTCGGTATCTGCAGGTTGTCTAAACAAGCAGGAGCGGCGAATTTTGCAATATTGTTGTTTTCAGTGGCTATTGTTACAAGGCCCTGCGAGGAAGCGTGACTGGCCAGTGTGTGTCCCCATCGCGTGTTGTCTGGACCATTAACTGCGTGCAGATCCACAACTTGTGTTGGGGCATTGTCGTTGGGACCAGCCATCGTTCTGTGTATGTGGTTAGAAGAGGCAGAAAGTGTGTGGTGCCCTCTTGATAAAGTATCCTGAAATTGTACGAGAATACAAATATTATGATAATTTAATTGAAGCAAAGTGGTTAGTCAAATACATACATACTCGAAGAAAAATATTTTCATTTGCCTTTATAAAAAAATATATACAAAATGTTCTGATAAAAACAGAGTCACAGTATCATTATTTTGAGAAATGTGACTTTAAATTGACTGGTAAAAAAAAAACCTCTTTCTGCTGTAGTTCCAACATTTATTCAGCAAAGTTAATGAAACCTTTAGGATTTACTACAAATTCCAAAGGAAAACATTTTGAATAAATTTATTACGGAAGAAATATAAAGTATTTTTCACTTGGGTCAATTGACCACCAAAGCGACGAGAAAAAATAAATTTTGTCTAATAAAATCAAAGTGTCATAAAAGTAACATTTTAGTGTTGGAATTGGGAGACAAATACATGAGTAATTGTATGAATAATATTTTTAGTATGTCCAAATTTTTGCTGACATGTAAAATAGATGTAAATATCAAGGGGTTTCATTGGGATTAACATATATGTAGATCATCCAGTTCATAAGTCAAGTCCAAAGAAACTGAATTTGAGTTGAGTATGCAGTTTACTGTAAAATTTGCCTCTCTATTTGATGCACTCCTCATATGAATGTAAAATGCCACCAAAAAATACGTAATGGTAATATTGCTTGGCTCACTTGAAAATATTCCAAATGTTCTATTTAAAAAAAAAAACATATTACCAACGCACGCAATCACTAAACATCGGATGAAAAAACATAAAGAAATCATGCAAAAATCAAAAATATTCGATTTTATGTACATCATTAAAATAGTCCATTATCATTATCGCTGAACTTATAATTTGGAGATGTCTGATTATTGAACTGGATGATCAATACACATTTAACAGAAATGGAGAACGCATTAAAAATATTTTTAAAACATACAGAATGGTGAAAGTTACAGTATGTAAAGTGATCTAGTAAACCAACTAATACATAGACATCCATATTACATTATCAAATAGATATTCTATTTCCGTATAGCGAATCATTCAAGATTCTTAAGTGATTGCATATTTTTTATGAATTAAAGTAGTGTATTGGTGCATATTTATGATTCTAGATGTTTGCATGTATGTAGCAAAGTGTAGTTATAAAATACGCAGACTTATTGAACACTAGCGAGTGGTTATTGCATTTTACCTTATTTTGCTGATAGTTGGCGTGGTTGGGAGAATTAGAGGGGTGCAGGCTTGACACGTTGGGTTGTGCCCTCAGGGGGGCCCCAGGGTTTTGAAGTCCCAAAGGAGTGGATGGCCGCGAGTTACCCGGAGTAAGGCATGAAGTGGACGAGGACAAACGCTGCTGGACTATCTTGTGACATGCTGTAATAGAAAGAAAGAGCAATTAGTATTTTTTCAAAATATGAGAAGATGTACTATTTGGACTTATTTGACGACTCAGTTCTCCTCTACAAATGGAAGCCTTTTAAAAAAAACTAAATCTATTCCCATAGTACGCTTACATACACGCCACAACATAAAAACATTAAAAATCTCCCTCTTTTCTAACAGGCTGAGCCATGTTAGATTGAGACTATCCTAACTGGAGCACGCTCAGTATTATTTTTAAATTCACTAATTTTATATGGATGTTAAATATATATACTTATATGCAATTGGTACTGTGTTAGGTTTTAAAAAAAAAAAAAAAAACCTATTATACCAACGCACTGTGTGCATAACAATAAATATAAGTAAATAAACAAAGAATCTATAATGACTATTAATTATGGCAAATAAATCTGCTTATAAAATACATCATCCTAGGGGTGAAACATTGATGAGTAGCCGAAAGAGATTTTGATATTGTTAAATAGTTTTCATTGTTACTGTTTTATTATATTTTATATTTAGTTCAACCAACAAAGTACACAAAATTTTCACTTAGCATTATAAATATTGTCATACTCATTGATTTTATAAATACATAACTAGTTATCATTTGATTTAATCTATTTTTCAGTGTTCTACAGAATGACTATTATTTTTAAAAACAATTTTGATTTTAACAAATTAATAAATATATATATATATATATCTCAAGGTACCAATAAGAATCCCATCTAATTAAGCCATAAAGCCTTTTATGTGCCTGAGATGTGCCTAATATACCCTAAAATTATTCGCAAGACAGATTTGGAGATGGACATTGTCATCCCCCTGCTCGGGGACATGAATATATAATGAGGGCAAGAAATAATATCACTGCCAATATTCCTCCCTTTAACACAACATTTAACACAAAAGTGCGAGGATCATTTTTCTGCCAATATGCTTCCACATAAAATTAAGTTAACTAATAACAAACGATATTTCAAAAGATAAATCAAAATCTGGCTGCAGAAAATTGGGATAGAAGAAATAAAAAACAGCTTTGAATGACATGTGAAATATGTAAAAAAATAAATAAAAATGAACACTGTACAGTTCTCCTCAGAACAGGTTTCCCTAGTGTTTGTCTATAAAATATTTTATATAGTAAATAAAAAATATATTTTTAGTAAAAATATAGAAGTTACTGTAATAAGTATGCAAGTATATAAGTAACTGTTTAAAATATAGCCATATAGATAAAGAAATTAGTGAAAACCAGATTAAACCAAGAAATAGTACTTTAAATAGTACTGAAGAATAGAAGACATGTAAAACTGAGAATAAATGTTATGAAAATGTAAGTAGTGTATTATTTATAATCTTCTAAACAAACATTTGTGAAATAAATTATTGGTGCCATCGACCGATGATTGGTACTGAGATTATTTTGATGTACATAAAATGGATTGTAAGTATGATTTTTGACAAGTAGATTTGTGTATTTATTTGTACAAAAATAAGACAAACGGGTTGTACAAAAAGAAAATCAAATCTCAGTTTATTAGTTTAGATCACATTCAGGTAATGTCTTAAAGGATATATACTGCAATTTTTAATTGAAAAAATCAGTGCTTGTGTAATAATTATGAATGTTTTTAAAATTCAAGAAAGGAATAAGGAATACAAACGCGTAAATTTTGATGAAGTCCGACGGCCGTGTAATTCGGCTTTTTGCAAATTGTAACACGAACTTCGCCTTCTTAAACTAGGCAATGGCGACATATCACTAAAAGCATTTATTTTATTCATGTTTTCATTCAAGAAACTTATAAAAATAAAACCCGTCTAAACTATTTAGATCGCATTCCACACAAACCACACAAAGACCAATGACGCGATACCAACTGTCAAATATGTAAACAACAACCTGAGTGGGGTTGCCGTAGTGAAAAAACATA